>NW_028139459.1:0-72903 GCF_965202585.1 Thalia democratica
TACTTGGTTAAACATATTGTTTAAATTTGAAGTTAAACAACTCATATAAACTACAATTGGCAACGTTTTAAAAGTATATGAAACAAGTATTTAACTCTAAATTTTACAAAACTGTTTTTAATTTGTTTATTATCACTTAATAATTTGTTACAGAAGAATTATGTGTAGTTTGAAATCTTTTTTCATCAGTTTGTAGCATTACATTTAAAGCTTTGTAAGTTCATTTTAGTTATAACTTAGTTTAAAACGCTTTGCCATGTTTGCCAAAAACTAAAGAGTTTTTGTAGTCATTGATATAACAACTTTAAATTTGAAGCAAATAGAAAAAAACCATATTGTGCGTAGTGAATGAAAGCTTAACAGAGACACAGTAATAAAAACATTTATGAATGAGGTGAAAAAAACTTTGCTTTTACTGATTAAAGCAAAAAATCCACATGTGACAACAAGAAAAAACTCTGGAGTGTATTATTGAAACAAAGTTCAAACAGTTAAATAATTTATGATTCTCACTCACAAAATTATTAGTATGTGCACAAAATAATTAAAAAATCTTAAAACAATGATGGATTTTTTTAAGTTAGGATATCTTTATAATTCATTTCATAGTTAAAAAACCATCAAAAAATTAATATCATGATCAGCTTTTGTTTAACATGTAAAATATATATGAATACCTTGCATGTTAAATTACAGCTGATCATGCCATTTAATTTTTTGTTGTTTTTTTATGAAATATTAAGATATCCTAACTTAAATAAAAGCATCATTGTTTGACTATGTTTTTATTATTTTTAAATAAACAAGCAATAGGTAAGTTGTCAACTGTATTCACTGACTTGATTTCTTTATGTACTAATTTATTACATTAGCATTAAATGTAATACTGTTTTTTTTAGTTTACTTAATAAGTAATGTCACATATATCATTGATAAGTTCCTGAAACAATTTAAAGTAATGATCTCGACATACAACTTTGTTTTTTTATAATTAAAAACAACATAGTCTTTAGTTTAAAATATATTTTTACAATGAAAATATGATCAACTGTTGTTATAATAACAATGAATTTCAAGCAGTTTTAAGCCACAAGGAAGATGGTAACAAAACTGGTCAGTTTAAATTTTTCTTAAGTCAGTTAAGTGTTTTCATTAACAAAAAGATTAATGTTTTCTAAACAAGTATTTTCAATAGACTGCTGTAAAATATTCTCTGCAGCTAGAATAAGTTTTATCTTAAAATTTTTCTATTTTTGGAAAGTTTTTATTGTGATTTTTTTTGTAACTTCCAATAATGTTATAGTTAAAAATTTTGTAAAGTTTAATAAATTTATTTTTTCAAATGTTTTTGTATCAAATAATGTGTTCTGAAACAGGTGTACAGTCTTGCAGATTGAAGAAGCAAAATAAAACTTACCAAACCAAGCTATGAAAAAGAACAGCTGAGCAATAACATTTATTTTGAATGAAAACCTTACCCCAAAATAACCTTTACAATGGTTAGTTTCAAGCATAAATCTAATAAGTGTGAAAGCTCTAAATAAAAAAGATTTAATAAAAATTCAATCTAATGTCTTAATAGTATAACTAAAATGTTATATCACAGAACATGACAGTAGCTTAAAACTACTTGAAGTTACTTTGAAATTGTCTGTATCTCACAAATTAGGCATTGAAATTTTTTAAATAATATTGATTTGGTGTTAAACACATCACTGCAAATAAAATTTTATCTTCAGACAGTACTTTTAGACATTTTTTAAATAATATATATTTAAATAAATGAATATTATAATTGAACATAAGCTCTTGCTGAGTAAACTTCATAAAGTAAAATAAATGCACATGCTGTTAACTGTGTGATTTTTGTACTGTAAGCAATAAGCTGATTGGTCTTTGAATGAATCTCTTGCTCACTTAAATTTACTTCATCATTATGTCCCTTCAGAATAGCATCGCCTAAATCTTCCTCACAGCACTGGTACAGTTGACGATGCTTTTCTACCTCTGTCATTTCCATATTGTCTTTAAAAATGGTCCACTTTTGCAAAAATATGTTCCAACCCTCTTCATTGCAGTCTCTCCCTATTCGAGGACGGTCCATCTTTCGAGGCTTTGGTTTTGAAGAATTTGCATTAATGTGAACGTTGTTGTGAATGATAAGTAAAGAAGCAGCTACAGTAGCATCAACGTCTGGTGTTTCATATGTGCAACACTCAAGAGGGCATTCAATCACAGGCATTGTAGATTCATTTCAGCTAGATTTTATCATAAATAGATATATCTTTCTTTCTGAGTTTATTCACAAACTAATTAAAAGAATGATAAAATCTGTACAAGAAAACATAATGAAAGCTAGGTAAATACTTATACAACTAGGTCCAAATACTTTTAAGACTGTTTTTCAGATAATAAACTGTTATTGTTAACAGTAAATTTTAAAAAGTCAAACATTACCTATTTTATCTTTAGTATAAAATGGAGTTAATATACTTTCATGTGAATATTGTTTTTTTAAAGGATAGATAGTATTATGTTTACTTGATCTTTTAATCACATTGCAAACTAAAATCTAAGTTATCTTAATCAATAAACTTATTTTCTAAATGTTACTTATCATAAAAAAATATTTACATCTTGGTTAAGATACTTACTGTTTCACGTTATATTTAAAAATAATGATGTGTTTAGTATATTTTATAATATATGATTTTTAGTACTTATCACAGTAATGGTACCCACAATGGCTAAAAAACTTAGTTTTTGGTAAAACAACAAATTCTTAGATTAGATTTACAAATTGTATTGAATAATAACAATTCAGTTAAATTTCATTTAGTTTTAAAGTTTAAATAATCTGATTGTTACTTTTAAAGCAAACTAAGTTCTAAGATATATGCTCTAAATATTGTATATTCAAATAAAACCTCAGCAAAAGTCTAATATAGCCCAAGCCCGGATTTTAACATGCCGTGAGACTAGCTTATGATGTAAAGAAAATGTTGCAGATAAATTGAGTGACTTAGGCAAAAAGCAAGTGAATGAGTGCCGAACAATTTCAAACAGGAACAATCAAAAAGAATTTTTGTATTATTCCGATGATTCTGGTGAAACAGACGGTGATGATTCCGAATATGAACCAGGAGAAGAAAACAAGAGAAATAAAAGTACGAAAAAGAGGCCAGTTCCAACTAAAAAGAATAATGAACCAAAGGAGAACACCGGAAAAGTCAACAAGAAAGTAAAAACATCTCAAGCTAAATTAAGCAATCAAAATTTAGATGACAAAATGAAAAGTAATACACCTTCTCGTAAAAGATCATCTAAGCAAAACAAGAAGGATGGTTATCCTGAATGCAGTTGTATTATCTGTTAGTTTGTTTACAATTGATCTTCGTTTAAGACAACATTGTTTATAATGTTACAAGAAGTAAAAAAAATCAACCTTACTCTTGAGCACAAACCTTTTCGTAAGCTATTTCAGGCTAAAAACATTATACTTAAAATATTGCATCTAAAACCCGTATTTCCAAACTTCTTTTTGAATGGGTTCACAGTTTGTATTAAAGAAATATACAACAGTAGAATATAAATTCTGTTTATACACTGTTAATGTTTAAAATTTTTGCGTAGAATATTATACTTATAAGTAATTCGTGTTGATTTTATCAAAAGCGATCTTGATAGGTTAAAAACTTTTTTGTTTGATCATCGCTTGTTTTGAAACAGTAAAACTGAAATAATATACTATTTAATAACTTTTTCCTTCATTATATTACTCGTTATTTTTTTAACAACCTGCTATCGTTTCAGCGAAAGAGCACAGAAAGCACCGTTACCCAAAATTTTTAGACCACTTGCCCTCATTCAAAACAACGGGTCAGATGCAGGAATTTTTCGCTGGCAAAATCGACGTTGGTGTTGATGAAGTGCAACTGCATAGGGTTAGTGAAACACTTTTTGGAACATTTACTGAATGTTTTATATAATTTATTTAGAGTTAGGGGAAGTTTTTATTTGTTGATGATAATATATTTTAACAAAATCAGGCAGTAACTTAGTTTCACCGCTGAACGAATTTTTATTAAAACAGAATAACTAATTGATTCTTTTATTGAATATTTTTCCATATAAATATTTTAATTATTTTATTTCAGCAAAAGTAACTTTTTCGGCTTTCTTATTTGTTCATCAATGTTTTCGAACAGATAAAACACCATATGGAGGAAGCAACCACCGATGCGGGATGTCCGATTGCAGTTGAGGTAGCTTTTTTCTATTACGTCATAATACCATCAAGTATTTTGCTTTTAGTTAGCATAGGGTAGCAAAGTGTGGTTAATACCATTAAAAAGTAGAAAACAAAAAAACAAAAGTTATAACTTTTAAAAAATTGAATAATTTAAAGGTAATTAATAATTTAATAAGCACTACAGTTTATTAAAATCGTCACTAAAGTTGAACTTTAAATATTTTGTTTTAAACAATTTTTTATCGATTTGCACAAGGTCTTTTCAAGCTAAAGCACATGCTGAATTTTACTCGAGTGCTGTACGTTTCCAGATCATAATTTATAAAGATAGTTTAAACTAATATAGTAATATTTAATAATCAAGTTTGGTTTAAAGTTACAACAAAAATTTCAAACTTTCAAATGAATCTAATTAAACAGTTTTTATTCATTGCTAATTTTTTAATTTTATGAAACTATTTTAAAAGTAATAATTTAAAATTTATTTTTAGATATGTTAAAGTTTATGTATTTTTAAAAATGTTTTATTCAGAACTTCAAATAGTACTTATGTTTTTTTTTGCATTAACGCAAAATACTGCAATAATACAGCCTCTTTCTTTTATGTACGTTTTCAAGTCTACTATATTTTTAGGTTAAAACTAATCAAAACAAATATAACTTTAGTCCGTCATCAAATTCGAGAAAAAAGTTACCATTTTCTACTTTGAACGATATGGTCATAAGTGTGACCACAAGTTTTACTGGAGATTGATCCTAATTAAAAATGTATTCACTGAAAAACAAGCGAGACACATCAGAAGTGAAACTGTAAACATATTGCCAAACTATGGGGAAGCTAACAAACGAACTACTGAGACACCAAAAGGGTTTCTATAAGTTTTATTTTTAATTTATTACTGCAATTTAAATTTAATTTTTTTTTTTTTGTTTCAAAATAGTTTCCCTGGCTTGATATGTTAACATTTATATAGTTGAATACCTCTTTTTCTTAAACGTAAATTGTTTTAAAGATTGATTTACAAACACAAATTTTACTTGAAGAAACAAAATAAATTACAACGAAAACTAAAAATATTACTAACACTTTAGTGGCGGCATAATAAAACATTCTTTTAAACAGGAAAAAACAGCCCTGCATTTTTGTTAGAAAACTTATGGTACGTTTGAATAAAAAAAAGTATCAGAGAACGTTGGAGATCGCCAGAAGTCTTAAACAACTTCATGAGTACCATGATGAGTTTATGAAAAAAGACAAAGGCACAAGAAATGTATTAAACTGTTATTTATAATTTGCTCATGTAAAAAAATACAATTAGTATTTATTTATTTATTAAAAAAATTCAATCTTTTTATTATATAATACTTGAAATTTTTACTGAAATTAAGTATTAAAAATAGAAAATTAAAACTTAGGTCAACAAAAGTCTTAGCTTACGTATTTCAATAAATATATAAGTAAAAAATTATAGACTAATATAGGTATTAACTATTTAAATAGTCAAATAATGTATATCTTTTGTAACTTTTCGTGTACATTAAAAACTGTTTATATTTTACTATTTGACATTTTATAGGTTAGTTTTTAGTTAAAATTTTTTAATGTTCTAAAAATAATAGTAATTGGTTATAAACATGAATATTTAATAAATTACTCAAAATTTCTAATAAAATGCTAAAAGCAAAGTATTTTTAACCTTTTTTATAAAGTTAGAATAGAATGCAAAAAACTTGAATACAAAATTAGCAATGTTAAAGATTTTTAAGTATTTTTGAGTTATAAGTGAATTAAAAAAAAAAGATTCATAAACAAATGCAAAGCAATTAAAGCAAACTAAATTTTTACAATTTGTTTATAGTTACCTAAATATTTTAAAGCAAAATACCTAGTAGTTATTCAAAAACAAATATAAAACATAATGATAAATCTCACATTTATTTATCAATTACAGTTTAGTATCACATCCTAGTTTAGATAAATATAGTGGTTCTTTTTTTTAAAGGACATTTTTTCAAATGTTATAATGATACACTTTTGTATTAATTTAATGTAACAGCAATGCTAAAATACTTTATATATATTTAGTATAAGTAATAATTTTACACAAAATACTGTTAAAGGGTTATAAAAAGAACGGCAAAAACAAATACTGGAAGTCGATTCTTCTTAAAGAAAATGCAAACTTTGACGAAACAATCAAGAGGCTTAATAAAGAAAACATTGAAAACAAAATGGACTACAAAATGAAAAAAATTAAAAAGAAGTAAGTGACCATTTAAAAAAAAAGTGCTCGAAAAATATAAATTTCACTACTGTATACATTTTTATTTTTTGCAGGCTAAACAAGAAAACTTAATTTTGTACAATTAAATATGTTTTTTTATAAGTTATAAATTCTTTTATCCAACTACATACTTTATAACTCAAACGTGTAGATTGAAAACATTCAAAGTACATTTTAATACTCATTAGTTTTTAATAAAATTGAAAAATTTTTAGTTTAACAACTTAACAGTGTTGTTTGCGACTGCCAAGGAACGGATGATGAGAAAGCCGGCAGTACTTACACTTTAGGCTGTTCTCGCAGTCGATACCAACACCGCTGCAAATTTTCCGCTCGCGGTGGTAAAAATTTGCCTAAAAAGTGGAAGCTCAAAGAAGACGCGCCAGTCGCTTATTCTTCAACAATGAAAACCATAGTTGAGTTTTTAGCCTCCACCGCAGACAGTCCATTCAAATCAATTCTTCCGCAGCCTTACAACAAACTTGTTAGTTTTCAGCCCACTATGCTGCTAAAGTCTAATAGTAGTAACTTAATAAAACTGTTAAACATTTAAATATTTTTATGTATTAAAGCATAAGCTAATAAACAGTTGTTCAAAAGTAAATGCACTTTAACGATTTCTACATTGAATAATTTCCTCTATTACTCACAAACATAGTTAATTCTACAGTTTTTATATAACAAAATATGATAATAGATATCCAATAGAAAGAAAACGTTTCTACACATATGCTTTGAAATAAATAAAATATGTTTAAAACAAATAAATTGTGTTTTAAAACAAAAAGCTAAAAGCTTGTTGGTTATGGCTGTCGTGTTTTAGACTTTAACACTGCTGTAAGTTTTTTCAAATACAAATAAAATTCATAAAATTCCTCAGGCGCACAAAAACCAGTGCAACATAGGACCGATTGGAAACAAAACGGTTTTTACTGGTGCCGCGTGTAATTTGGATTACTGTTGCCACATTCACACTGACTCGAATAACATAGATGGGAGCCTGACTGCAGTAAGTTTTTGTGCGAACATATTATGATAAATGTTAGATATGAGTACTTTTAAGGTTTCAAAAATATGTGTATCTTAATTGCCTAAATTGCTTGATATATGTAGCCAGATAGCGGTTATTTTATTACTTTTTACATGATAAAACTGTTAGTTTTTAGTAACTCGGGTTTAATCACTTTTTCCATAATGAAATCTGATGAGTATTTTTGATAAATAATTAAAAAGGTCGTTAAAATGTAATAAACCCATCTAGATAATTAACAAAAAAAAAATTCATGTAAATTTTTATTTCAAATAATTAACACTTGCATCACTTAGTGCGAATTGACAACTAGTTATAATTAATTAACAAGCAAACCGTAGTATCAATGCATATAATTCCACTTGGATTACAGTGTTACGCGTTACTTTCACTAAAATAATTACCTTCAAACAAACCACATATTTTATCACAGTTGTTCACATTTCTCAAACCTGACGCGGTTCCACTTGTAAGATCGATGGAACACATCTTAACTCAGTACAGGCTCGACATCACAGATGCAGAGAGGAGAAATATGATCCTCGATGGATCTCTGAAGGTTTTTAAGTTTTTTATTATATAATCATTTAAATCTATTTTGTAAGTAAAATTCAAAATTTAAAAATAAAAGTTTGTGAATTTTGTACAACTAGTTTCATGAATTTTAAAGTGTTAAACAAAATACCTCAAAATACCAAAATACAAGTGTTCAATCTTTCATTCTTAATTAAATTATTAGAATAACCACACAAAATCTATGTGGCAACCTCAAATCGTGTCAACTATTATTAGAGATCTTACATAAAGCATTTTTTATTTATTTTTAAATTCAGCATTTGTAGTAGGTTGATACAAACTAGTTGTTTGAAAATAAAACTATTTTTCCTGGCTAAAATTATAGTATTTGAAAACAACAACATTTTAACAAGTCTAAATGAAATATTTTAGTTTGGGTTAATATTAAACATTAAAAAAGTATCATCAAGTTATTTGAGCTATTATTAAAAATAAACAGATAAAGTATTTTTCGCATGTAAAAATAAATTGCACAACTAATTACGCTGTATTTTTAGTTTAGAATACTCGAAACTAGCGTACTTTAAATCTTGAAATTACAGTATTTCTTGAAAATGAAAATATGAATTAATCAAAATTAAGTTAAATCTATTTCATAGTTAACATTGGAAATATATACTTTCAAAATTTGCAATGTGTTATTGTTTCGTTCTCAAAAAATAGATTCAACTGTTTTACAAACAACTTCAAATTCATAAATGTAATTCAACTCTGATTTAGACATTTTAAACAGACTTTTATGTTTTATGACGTAACTTTTTTTAGCTATGTATATCAAAATTAGTGTTTATAACTAAACTTACGCTATAACATTATCAGTTTTTAGCAAGTTTATTCTGATGATGAACTAAACGAAGTTAATTAATAAACCTTTTTTAAATGAGTGACTTATGTTTAAATTTTTAGATAAGCAAAATTAATTGCAGCAAACTGCTGAAATAGTTTTAAAATCATAAATTAAACGTGTACAAACTTTGTACGTGTGAAGTTTAAGTTGTAATAAAATTTAAGAAATTAAAATATTAATCACGTATTTTTATCATTAAAAAACTGTTTAGGACAATTAAAAGACCTAAACCGTGTTTTGTGTTTTAACATCGAGAAAACGTGAAAAATTATAATTTTTTAATATTTAATTCTTTAAGTTTGTTTGAATGTAAGCGTTTATGTTTGAAGGTCATAAAAAACACCAAGAGTTTTTAACAAGAGATCTCACACAAAGCAGTTTTATTGTTTATACATATGAAATTCGTGGCTAGTTGTTTTCATAAAAAGTTTAGTTTTTTGTTTTGTAAAAGCAGCACGTTTAGTTAAGTCTTTTGATAATCTTCATCAATTACAATACCCTCAAGTTGTAGTCTTACATGTGTTGCATGAGAGAACAAACAATTGAAGCTAAGAAGTTTATTGTTTAGGTAACAATAAATCGTGATAATAACAAATTAATTTTTTGCACCAATTTGTTTGATTTTAAACTTAACAATGTTGTGAGTCAATGTTTAACAATTTACCAAAGTTTTTTGCAGTTAGAAATAAATCCGTGTTTACAAATCAAATCGCTAACAAGCATACTTAACTACAGAACCTTGAAAAGGTTTTTTGTTAAGCCTTGTGTTAAAGCATGTGCTATGTTATTTTTGTAAGCTCAACGAACTTAGAAAACGTTGTGCAGAATAGTTTAGTTTATGTTGATTAATTATAGTCGACTTTTTATGTTTTATTTTATTTTTGTACAGTTTAGATATTAAGAAAGTAGAAGAAATATAATATTAGAAACCGTAATATTTTTTCAGACATTTTTAAATCGTATTAAGTAGTAAAATATGTTGATGTTCTTAATAACGTTTTACATGTTAAGTTTCAATCAAATCATGGGAAAAGCGAAAAATTTAAGATGTTTGAGTTCTGAACAACTATGATTAAATACCTCAATAGTGTAAACATTTAAAATAAATTTGCTTGTTTACAAACAATACCAGATGTTAAAAAGCAATTAATAAAGAAAAATGTTGTTTAAGTTCACTTAATGACATAAATTCGTGGCATGAATATGTTATATCTACTTCAAATGCTGTGTTTGAAAAATTTTAATTAATTTTATTCACGTAGATCTAAATAAAATATATTGTGTTTAGAGTAAACAACTATTTGAGTGCTATTAAATACTTTAAGTTTGCATACTTTTTTTGATTACGTTAGCTTATCTTCAATGTTTTAGTATATTTGCAACGTAAAAAATAAACATAGTTAACAAACTTGTGGAAATACAGTTTATACTTAATAATAACAGGGATCTAAAACAGATACAGTCTGTCAGGCAAAGAGTATTAGGTTGATGTCGTGCTTTCCGCTAATTAAAATTGTTTTAAGGAAAAGGAGTATAGCTTTTTTCGTTCTGAATTTTAAGGGATGTTGATAATTTTATTTTATTAATAAGCTTATTTTAATAGTTGTTGTTTTATTAAAGTTTTTCTTCTAAGCTATATATTTATTAATACAATTTCCGAAAGTTACAGCGGCACGCAAAAAAAAAACATTCTAAATAAACACTCACAAAAAGCTACCAACCCTTTATTTAAAACATTAAAAAGTACATATCATAGGTCATAAGTATTCAGCCATTTTTATGCAATACAACAGTAGATTACAATGAATGGCATTACTGTTCTATACTTCCGTCATATAAATGCCGTTTTATATCGAATTTAAACGGTATTAAATGCTTATATCGTTGCAGGTGTTATTCGTAACAACAAGTTATAATGATAGACATACCATTTGTATAAAGCTCATTTGAGTTTGTGTCTTTATTTAGCACTAAATTTTACTGAAAACCGAACAAAAACTGGTTTCATAGATGGAAAATCTTGTTTAGGCTAAACTTAAGCGGGCTTATTTATTGATAGACACAAGGTGATATAAGTGCGTTTGAGTTTTATTTGTGTTGGAGTTTGGTTTCGCTTTATATTTATAAAAACATTAAATGTGGCAGCCTTCGTAAGTCAACTGTCATAAGTCTGTTATTATGTTTGTGTTGCTCAATCTTTTAATCTTTACAGGCAGAAATTTTTTCAAGAAACTTTAAGAAAATTTCAAGTATTTTTTGTGATACTTGATTGTTGAGCTTATCGTAACTTGTTTAATTTGAGGTTAAAATTAGACTTTATATTTATAGTGATTAGTATATTTTTATCAATAAACGTGCTTTAAGCAATTTGAATGAATCTTATTTGTAGTTAAATCTAATCTTAAAGTTTTTTTTTGTGATACTTGATTGTTGAGAATCTCGTAATTCGTTTAACTTGAGGTTTAAATTAAACCTTATATTCGTAATTAATAGTATATTTTTATGGAAAATATCGTTTGTAATTTAATTTAAATTTCAGGTATATTTTGTGATACTCGATTATGGAGCATCTCGTAATTCGTTCAACTTGAGGTTTAGATTAAACTTTATATTTATAATTAATAGTATATTTTTAACAAAAAAATGTGCTAAAAGCAATTTAAATGAATCTCGTTTGTAATTTAATTTAAATTTCAGGTATATTTTGTGATACTCGATTATGGAGCATCTTTTGTAGCATTTTTTGTTAGTATCTTGTCTTAACTGTCGGCCCCGTTTTGTTGGTTTTTATAATTTTTCTTAAAATAAATTTAATATACTTAAAAGAAGTAAAACTTGAACAAACTTAAGTTTTAGGTATATTTGTGATGCTTGATTGTTAAGATTCTTTCATTGTTTAACTTAAGGTTTAAATTAAACTTTAAATTCACAATTAATAGTATATTTTTATCAAAAAAATGTGCTCAAAACAATTATAATGAATCTCGTTTGTAATTTGATTTAAATTTCAAGTATTTTTTGTGATACTCGATTATGGAGCATCTATTAATTCGTTTAACTTGAGGTCTAAATAAAACTTAATATTCATAATTAATAGTATATTTTTATCAAAAAAATGTGCTCAAAACAATTTGAATGAATCTTGTTTGTAATTTAATTTAAATGTCAAGTATTTTTCGTGATACTTGATTATGAAGTATCTCATATTTTGTTTAACTTGAGGTCTAAATTGAACTTTATATTTATAATGATTATTATATTTTTATCAAAAAATGTGCTAAAAGCAATTTGAATGAATCTCGTTTGTAATTTAATTTAAATTTCAAGTATTTTTTGTGATACTCGATTATGGAGCATCTCGTAATTCGATACGTTGAGGTATAAATTAAACTTTATATTTATAATTAATAGTATATTTTTATCAAAAAAATGTGCTAAAAGCAATTTAATTGAATCTCGTTTGTAATTAAATTTAAATTTCAGTTACATTATGTGATACTCGATTATGGAGCATCTTATAGTTCGTTTAACATGAGGTATAAATGAAACTTAATATTTATAATTAATAATATATTTTTATCAAAAACTGGTCGGGTTCTAATTTAAATAAAAGTTCGAACCGAAGTCTAATTTGTGGATACAGTTAATCACTTTTTTGAACCTTCAAATTCACAAAACTTTCTCATATCTGACAACTTAAGAATTAGATTGAGACATGTCAGATGTTTAAATAATGTCTATAAATAGAATTGACATTGTAACTGACAAAGGTACGTATGTAAATATCGATTAAACTTTTGTAACAATGATAGCCGTTTACAAGTAAGAAGTAAGAAGTCGTAATTATTTAACTATCGTAGTTATAAACAAACAAAACTGACATTAAACTAAAAACATGATAAAATAAGCAACAGTAACAATTTTAGCTTAAATAAAAAAATCGTTTTTACCTTACTAATTTCATTTTTAAATAACAAAAATTAAAATTTAATGTGAGTGCCACACGTACTAAAATATTTTAATAATAAAGTGGGAATTGACCGGGTAGAAATTATGTGGATGGGAACTGATTTGGATGGGAATTGATTCGGGTGGGAAATGATCGGTTGGGATTTGATTCTGGTTGGATTTGATCGGGTGGAATTTTATTCGGGTGGGAATTGTGCGGGTGGGATTTGATTCGGGTTGGGTTTGATCGGGTGGAAATGATTCAGGTGGGAATTGTGCGGGTGGTAAATGATCGGGTGGGATTTTATTTGAATGGAAATTGATCGGGTGGGAATTGTGCGCGGGTTGGAACTGAACGGTTCCCCTTATAAGTACACATTAATTTATAAAGACGTTTTTTAGCATGTTTTAAAGTCAAAATCTTACAGGTTTGTTTTGTAATAATATGATACAAAGTTTTATAATTATTTTGTAATATTGACCCTTTGCGGGCCTGTCACTTTTATCGCGGGCCAGATCCCATTGAAGTTTAAAAACCGGTCGGGCCGGTCATTTTCAGTCTGCGGGCTGGATCTGGCCCGCGGGCCGTACGTTGCCCATCCCTAATCTAAAGGTACCTTCATCCAAGGTCGCAATATCTAACACCCAAAAGTTACGAGAAACATGAGCTTAAAAAACAAAGACTTTGTTTGACCCAAAAAAGTTACGAGCCGGCATACTTAAACCCGATAAATTCCAATCGAAGTCCGTATTTATAACCGAATGACTACGACTCTGTTTGTGATGAGCAACCACCAAACTGTATTTACGAAGAATGTGACTGATTTGTTAGAGAAACTTCTTAAGTAAAGCTGTTGAAATTTTTTTGTTGAAGCTTTTAAGCGTTGTTGTCAGATTTTAATCAGATTAAATCCATTTGTATTTAATATACGTGCAAATTCAAATTTTTGTAATCTAGCAACTTTACTTAACACTACTTGTTCTTTTTCTAACTGATGTTTTCGTCAACTTGCTATATTCTAATGGTTTGTAGCACAGTTGTCAGGCTAAAAATAGCATAAAATAAATACTTACAATGTTTTAGACATGCAATTTGAACAGGCGACGATACAGCGAACAAACAAGATTAACTCAAGAAAACATAAAACAACAACGTATCTGAATTAGTTCCACATAATTGTTGAACTTGATTTAGAGTATGATAGCCGGATTATTTACTACAAATATGTATAACTTGTAGTCAATATCCAGCAAATAATACTAAAAACCACGGTACAAAAATACGAAACTTTACACAGGGTTAAAAGTTTTTTTTTAAATTTCTTCCAGGTTTTTTTAAGAACAACATTTTTTGCTCATTTTTAGTACAAAATAAAATTAAAGCTGAAAATTTGTTTTAACTAGTAAAACAACGTACTATAAAACAACAATTTCACTCTGAAGTAGTTCCATAAAATCGTTTAACTTGATTTAGAGTATAATATATGGACTATTTAATACAAATATACATAATTTGTAGTAAATATCCATCTTATAATACTAAAAACCACAGTATGAATATTAAACCTTGTATGTTACTTTTGTGTTTAAAATATTTGCTCACTATATGATGGTAGTAATTAAACACATTAAAAACTTAAAATTGAAAATAATTTAAAAACAAAAATCTTTTGAAAGCACAACAAACTAACTACTGATTTATCATAGGTATGACCTCAATATTTAATGACATTGAAAACCTAAAAATTTCGGAATATTAATTGATTTCAGAATTTAAATTCGAACTTAAGAGTATCTAAAATCTTGGACTGGTATATTTATTCGAATTTAATTTAAAGTTTAAGCAAATTTTTGATTGTCGTGTAAACTAAAACATTTACTCATTTTAAAGATAAAATCAAAACAGTTTATTGGAAATATAAAAAAAAATTAACAATGTTTTAAGAATACAAATGAAAATAAGAAAATTAAAATAAGATATCTTGATTGTTACGTCATTTCAACAATAAAAAACATGTAAAAGACTTTGGGTTAAAAAATAAATTTTTGAATAAAGTAACTAATAACATGGACATTATAATAATTTACGAACATTACAACATGATGTCTTCTTTAAACTTTAGACTACAAACCATAAAAGTTTAAACATAGAAAATAAAAATGAATTAACCCTTACTACTTACTTTTAGACTGAATCAATACCAACTGATTAAAAATAGAAATTAAAATAAATTGAACATAAGGTCAGTCTATTAAACAAACTCTTAAAGAATATTGTAATCATTTATAAACTACTATCTTTAATCAATCTATTGATTTACAAATACTTTTAACGATGATTCATAATTTTAAAACGCTTATTAACAGCTATAGTTATAGTTTACTTAAATATACAAAATTATAGTTTAATAATCAAAAATGACTCTTAATCTAATGAAAACTAACAACATTTAATAGGATTATGAGTAGGTAAACTAAAACAATAAAAATACAAACTGTTGAATTACGCGCTCATCAGGTGTAGTACAACTGCAGTTATAGAAACTGAATGGCTTTAAAATGTTCACATTTGTTCACAATATTCTAAGATTTGTAAGAACTAGTTCTCTGGAAGTAAGTACAACTTTTCTAAAATGACAAAGGTTCAAATAAAGCAAATAAATAAAGTAATTTCAGCTGATGACAGTAACACAACTTAGCTTTAGAAAAGTAAAAACTAAAGTCTAAATAGCTATAAAAGTCCTTATTTGGTATATTCGAAGTTGCTTTATTTTGTTTTAGGCAAAAAACTAATTCAAAGTGCTTTTAATAATGACAAAATACAAATTAACAACGTTTTAAACAGGCGACGATACAACGAACAAACAAGATTAGTTCAAGAAAACCATAGCAACAACCTAAAACAACAATGTCAATCTGAATTATTAAAATTGTTGAACTTGATTTAGAGTATGATATATGGATTATTTAATACAAATATAATAGTTTGTAGTAAATATCCATCTTATAATACTAAAAACCACGGTATTAATATGATTATTGTATGTTACTTTTGTACTTTTAACATTTGCTCATTAAGTGATGGCAGTAATTAATATTAATTGTATTAGAAATTAAGTTAAGAACTCAAATAATTTAAGAACAAAATTCTTTAGACAGCACAACAAACAATTTACTGATTTATCACCAACATAAAAGGGAAATAAAAAATAATAATGTAATTTTAATCTAAAACTAATAAAATTAAGTTCAAAGTTGATGAACCCCATTAATTATTAAGCTTATAATTATCAAGCTTTAATTATAATTAAGCTTTTATCGAAAAAACAAACAAATTTTTTTGGATATCTGGTACAGTTTCTGAGTATTTTCAATAAACAAATGTACTTCATTTAGGTTAAGAGTATAAGATCATGTTTTCGTATGCTCAACTTCAAATAGAATTTTTGATTATTCGTGCGTAAATCTTAAAGTGTGTACCTTAACGACATTGCTTATGTACTTGATACTTAAGACAGAATGCACGATTTACTTATGAAATTAACACTACTACTACTACCTTTTAGAAAAGACCCAAAATTTCAAGAAAATATAAGCACAATAACTATGGAATAGCTGTGGAAAAGCCACTGAAAAGAATAAACAAAAACTGATAGAGCTTAACACAATAACTGATTTTTAAACCTCCTTACCTAACGTATATAACAAAAATAGCATAACTATACCTCTTTAATTAAAACATTAATAAAATATATAACTACCTTTATTTAATCAATGTTATGTACAGTTCAGAAACAAAATGCTTGTATGAATTTCGACTAATTTAAAGCACCAAAAAACTGAAATGGTATTAGTAGATGCAGAGTAAATTGTCTAATTAGATAAGGTAATTCAAAGTAGGATAGTTTTTAGAATGAGTTACATTATGAAGTAAAATAAAAGGAAAATAATATTAAATCCGTAAACAACTGCTTCACTTAAGTTAAGTATAAACACATGCATAGATTTCTGAAGATCTAACGTTTAGTTATATATAAAATTACCCTTTCCACGTTAAAACCTCCAAAATCAAACCAACCAACTAAATAAACCAAATTAATCAAAAATAAGTGTAATAAGTAAACTACGAACAACATTGCTAGAACTAGAATGGTTTATAATAAAACACTAAAAGAAGCTCTTTTTCAGGACCTATTCTTAAGCATTTTAATCGTTATTAGTTACTAAAAATTTATTACTTTGAAGCTATTAAAACATTATCACAATTTTGACAAAAGAACAAAATTCTAAATACGTGCATTTAGTTGTTTTTAGCTCTTTAGTAGCAGATTATAAGTTAAGAATCAATTACTCTAATGAAGACAAATGAAGTTAAACTGAAACCCTAATCGTCGGAAAAACTAGTGGATAAACTAACGGATAATGGATAGTTAAATTGCGACAAAAACCAAAGATATATATAATTCTATTCAGTTTCTACTTAACTTTGGCTTAAGAGTATTTTAAACTACAAAAAAAAAACTAAAACATAATAACGAATAAGTATAAACAGGGTTGCCACTCGTTTTTTCAAAAACTTTTCCAGGTTTTCAAAAGTACACATTTTTGGGTCTATTTTTAGTTATAACTAAAACCTCTAGTAAATAATTTGTAAGGCAAGCAATTCGTTTAAACAAGTTTGTTGCAAACATTTAAAAACGTAGGGAATTCAATTGAATTTTTGTTGGAAATAAACTAATTTTTTAGTAAAATTAGATGTAGAGTGAATAGTCTAAGTAGATAAGGTAATTCAAAGTAGGATTATTTGTAGAATGAGTTACGTTATTAAGTAAAATTAAAGGAAAGGAATATTCGTAAACATATGCTTCACTTAAATAAAATATAAACACATGCATAGATTTCTAGAGATCTAACGTTTAGATGTAAATAAAATTACCCTTTCCACATTATTTATCTTATTGAGCAATGCATCCAAAATCAAACCAATCAAATTTCTACAGCTCATTAATAAAAAACACAAATTAGTGTAATAAATTACGAACAACAATGCAAAAACTAAGAAAAAGCTAGTAGCTCTTTATCCATACATCTGGACACCTCAAACGATATGAAAGTTACTAAAATTTGGAGAAAGTTAGCATACTAAATAATACTACAAGATGACGTAATATTAGTGGGTATTAAGACTAAGTAAATTTCAACTAAAATACCTAAATAAAATAGACAAAAAAAAAGACATTTCTTTACTATAACAATGCATACAACTTTATGTGGACAAACTAAGACGTTTGTTATGAGAAATTTGAACTTAATTGGAAATTATTTGCGCTTAAAAGAACATGCTTAATTACTTTCACTTGAAATAACTAAACTTATTTACAAACATTATTAACTAAAGAGAACCCGTGGAAAAGTTTTTAAATAAACCTTAAAATAATTTTACAAGAACAAAACAATGAAGTGTCTAACTAAAAATATATCTAAATCATGAGTAAAACATACTTTTCAATCTATAAATCACTTTTAAACCAACATTTCTCGAAGTAGAATTAAATTAGGAATAATAAATTCAAGTAGATTAAACTATAAAAATGTTTAAACAAACTCAAGTAATTCTACAGTAATAACAATGAAACATTAACTAAAATATGATCCTTTTTTGGTTGGTAAGACTTCGATTGACCCATAGATAAATTAAAACTAAATAATATGAGGCCTACATAAATCCTATTCAGTTTTCTAACATTTCATAATATATAGATTTCAATAAAAGGACAGTGAAAGAAAACATTCAATAATGTTTAAACCAAGTAGACGAGCTTTATGTAAAACTAAAGTTTAAACTTAGGAAACTAAAAAAGAGTTAATTGCCATATATATATATGTATTATTCAATTAAGATGCACCTTATCCAATATTTAATATGATGTTATGATTACATCGATATTTCTTACTTGATTTAAGACAGAATACACCACTTACCTTGAAAAAATTCTACCAAAATTAACCTTTTAAAACGACTTAATAGTTCAATAAAAAATGAAATTAATAGTAGTAAACTAAATAAAGAAATAGAAGAAACGAGCTAGTTGAGTTACATAAAGCCCAAGCGTAATCTACAGTTTTGAGACAAGTGTACCCTTGTGTTTACATAGATTAAATCAGTAAGAAAACTTAAAATCTTTAAATTAAATGTACACGCATTACAAACATACGAATTTGAGGATACTAAATGCTTATAACCAAAAATATTATTTAGACAAGACTATTCTTAAAAAATAATAAACTAGACCTCAAAAATAAAACAGTTACTTAATTGGCGTAATTGTGTTCGGATAAAAAAAAATATTTAAAGCTGGTAACCAGTTTATCAATTCGCCATTTTTTAGTTTAGGTAAAGACAGTTTTATAGTGTAAATATATACAAGAATGTCACATATCTAGTTGAAAAAAGTTTACGGATTTTTGGATTCAATTCAAAAATATATATATTCAAAAAATGGTAACTTTACTTTAAATAGGCAGTTTATATCATTGAATTTGAGTGAAATAAATATTTTTTAAATCATAAGAGTTGGTTGTATATTTGTTCAACTTAGGTTTAGTAAGGGTGTGCACATAATTACATGAATAAATCTGTTTAATTAAACTGCTCTATCAAATTAAAATAGTAGGAAAACAAACAACAATGATTGTTTGATATCGAAATTAATTTAATAAGATCAAGACTGACGATCAGGGTTGCCACTGGATTTCTTCTAGGTTTTTCAAATTACAAGTTTATCGGTCTGTTTTTAATTAAAAGTTATGTTTAAGGTAAAAAACTGTGTTAAACAGTATTAAAATAAAAAATTAATGATGACAAAAATATTTATACATTTGATAGATTACTCGCGTCGAATCAAGATTTTACTACTTAACTTAACTTCACAAGTTAAAGGTTTTTTAGCAACCCTGAATGATCTAAATTTTACAATAAACATAAATAGTAGTTATTAGTATCAATAAAGTATTGTCTACTTTTTACTTTATAGATCATAATGAAAGGTTTTGACTAAATAATAAGGAGAATACTCAATTATATATTTTAAATTTTATTAACAAAACAATGTTTCACTCGTTTGAACGAAATCAAACGAGACCAGGCAATAAAATACTACTAGTTGGTTACTATTTATGCTTAAATACGAGGATTTTATTAAAAAAACATGTTATTATGCATATGTAAGTGGTCCCTGCAAGCATAAACAACCAATAAATAACAAACAAGGCAACTACGACAGACTAAAACACAAAAAAATTTAAGGATTAAGCAAGTTGTGTAAATGGACTAATACTTTAGAAAGAAGAATATATACAAAGGTTGATCAACGGAATCTCGGAAGTGTGAAGTACAAGTAAAATCTAATTAAAGAATGAGTAAGTAACTATACATAAAAAAAAAACTAGTAAAGCTTGATGTTATTCATCCATTATTAGAAAGTTTTTTGCTTTAAAAGATAGTTATAAATATAACTTGCATGCATTTTACATAAATAGCAAAAACCTAACAAATTATATAAAAAAAGAGACTACCTTATTATGACGCAACAATATGGTTTAAATAAAAAAAATAAAATTTAAGGATTTTATGTGGAAAAATAGCAGAAAAAGAAAAGTTCGTAGAATTGATTTTTTAAATTCCCTACCTTTATGTGGACAAATTAAGAACAAATTGTTTTATGTATAAGTATCATAAATTAAAAACAAGTCGCTCATGAGTAATTTATATCTGTTACCTTTCATACAACTTAATGAGTAAAACTAGTCTGTTGTAGTGAAAATAAAATTAACTCGTACATCCAAGTCATAACTAAAAAAGGTGCCGACCAGCATAGTGGCCGGGCCTAAATGACAAGAATTGAAAAAAACTAAAGGCAGGCCGGGGAGATGACAGGTGCGAAGTCGCTAATGAGTAATTTAAATCTGTTATCTTTCATACAACTTAAAGAGTGAAATTAGTCTGACCTAGAAGTACTAGCACATTTACTCGTATATCCAAGTCATAACTCAAAAAGGTGCCGACCAGCAGAGTAACCGGGCCTAAAGGACAAGAATTAAAAAAAAACTAAGGGCAGGCCGGGGAGATGACAGGTGCGAAGCACCGTGTCATCGACCGGCCTTAGCCCTTTGTTTTTTTTTAATTCTTGTCCGCTACCTAAAACTTACTAATCAAACTCATCAACATAAAACCACTCAGTCATTATTGAAAAATAATAACTGATATTACCGTCAGGCCTTTAATGGTTACACATCAATAAGTTAGATCACATAAGCTCAAGGTTAGTAAAAGATAACAGATAAAGACCGTACAAATATAACGCAAAAACGTATATTTGTTTGGCAGTTACGCTACTCACGGTCCATTTGACAGTAAAAGGGGCCTTCAAGAAAAAAGGCCGTGGAGAAAAAGAGAAAAGGAAAAAAGTGAAAAATTTTTCGCCGGCGGAGCCGGCGAAATGCCTCAAAAAAATATGTTTAATAATCTTCAACAAAAATTTTCCAGTAATTTTCGGTTTGGGGGAATCCCCATTTTTGAAAAAATGGGTGGTCTCAAAAAATCAGTGCGTACCTCATGCGGGTGCGTAATTCTTAGAATGCGTACCTTATGGGTGTATACATTTTGTTGAAATCACACTCTTAATAGTTATGGTTTAGGCTTAATTTAAATGAATATAGCTTCAGATAGACATTACATCATCCTAGTTAATTACCTAATTATCCATATACATAGAACACAGTTTATCAATCTCATAGATAAAAGTACATTTTATTGACAGAAAATGAAGCAAATAAAATGTGTCTTATGAAACAACAATTTGTTTTTAAATGTGTACATATATCTTTAGATGACTGAACTGTATTCCATGTATACTTAAATAATAATCAGTCAATTTGCTTATGTAAATTGACTTTACTTAGATAACCATTGTATCAAAACAGTATAAAACTTAAATTATTATTTCATCTAAACAGTTGAAATTGTTTTGGTTTAACTAGTAACTATATTTTTGTCAAAGAACATTTTTAAGTTGTAAAAAATAGTTTATACTTTTGTTTAATTTCAATTTTATACTGTTCCTACTACAGGAGATCATTTTATTTGTCATGCAATTACATAAGCTAAAGTTTTCCATGACAGTTAAGTTGGTAAATTACTGTTTAGTAATTGTCTAGCAATCTAATAAAAACAAAGGTTTCTCATGCACTCTTACTACTGCTAACTGGTATACTTTGATTTACTTTATATATTTACTAATAGACTTAAACTTTGAATGCTTAGTGCATTAATCATTGAATTCAGGCAACTTATTGTGTCTTTCTTAAATTGTGCATAGAAAATAAATGTGTTTGATGTTTTGAACTAATCATTTTAATTCATTGTTACAAACTAAAACAGTTAAACCATACTACTTTGTGTCAATAACATATGTTTGGTTCATTTGAAAGCTTGTCAAATACTTGCATTTTAAGTACTCTGCATTTAAAATCTTCATTAACTAATTTTTATACTGTTCCCAAAACTTAGTCTTTTTTTGAAATATACATAGAAAACAGTTCAGCAAGTTGTTGATAAAAGCTTATTAGTGCATTCATATGAACAAAAGAAATTATTGATAGATAGAAGAAGAGAAAGAAGTTAGTAATAGAAGAGTATAAAAAAATAAACAAAGGTAAAAGTAAACCTCAAAGCACAGATGCACTAACAACCTTTAAATTTTGCTTGCTGTGAACTGCTTTGTAAAGATATGAATGTAAGCTCAAAATTTTGGAACATTTTGTTTACTAGCAAACCTAATCCTGGTATGGTTTAACTGTTTTTTTTTTTTTGTAAAAAAAAGTAAAACAGTTTACTTTTGAAACTAATAACAATTTTGTTTTATAACTACTCTTGCAACTTATTTTTTATGCACACTTTAAGAAGTACTTCTTATTACATATGATCAATCTATTAAACTACATAATCACTATCAGAATTAACCAATTTAAATTTCATGCTGTAAATAAACTTTTACAATTAGCTTGGGTTACTGTCTTTTTGGGCTTCACTCATGAATACAATACTTCTTTATAGAAGCTTATAAAATTTAGCACAAATGATGCTACTTTTAAATGATCTTAATTATGTCTTATTCAAGTTTTCTTTTAAGGTAGCTTAGTTATCATAGGAGAATGAAGCCCAACAAGACAAACATATGCTTATGAACTAAGGTTACAACTCTATGAATAGATAAGCTAGTCTGAATTTGTGCAAAACTTAATTAACACCTAAAGCTTAATCTTATTCAAGCAAGAGCACTCAAAAACTTTAATAGTAACAAAAGAGCTCAGCAATTAATTAGTAAAAAATATAAAGTTTGAAAACAAAATATCAAGATTTATTATAGATATCCAAAAATCTGAACATTCAACTAATCTGAATATTAACCCTAGCAAAAATAAGCTTTGCACATATTAAAACAAACTATTTACTATTAAACAAACTAACCTCAACAGCTGCTGTAGTAGGTACTCATCATCCAAAAAAGGTAATCCATTGTCTGATCTCAACATGTAGGAAAAAGTCACAGTTACAACTTATAAACATAAAGGCTTGAAACAACCTCAGAAGTTTTAAAACTTTACAGAGGATCAAGAAACTTTTCAATACAGTTCTTTTTAGCTTTTTTCTATTAATGTTTCAAGCATTTCAAAGACTGAAGTGCAAGTTTTTGAAGATTTTTTTCTAGCATCATGTAAGTCTGAACATTTTATGTTAAACATGCTTGTAATACTAATAAACTTGTAACAATTTTTGTGAGTAAAGATATATGCATTCTATGATGAATTAGAAGATAAAATAAAGAATATTTTTAAAGGTTTTAACTTGTAACAATTTTTGTAAGTAAAGATGTAGGCATTCTAGATGAATTAGAAGATAAAACAAAGAATATTTTTAAAGGTTTCAACTTGCAACAATTTTTGTGAGTAAAGATATATGCATTCTATGATGAACTAGAACAAAAAATAAAGAATATTTTTAAAGGTTTTACATGTAAAATAACATCAGTTATCAACATAAATCTTCAAGAATGTTGATTCCCATACTAGATCAAATGTTTTCTTAAATTGTTTACACAATTTAGAAATATAAGAGGTTTGGAAATAAAATGAGCAACAATTGTAAAGTTTTATCTTCAAGAATATTAACAATCAGTTAGAGTTTGCCTAAGTGTTTTACAAAGCTTACTTAAACAGCATAGAATAAGAAAAAAAGTTTCAGATTTACTTTACACCTACAGCATATAAAGCAGCTACTACTAGAAGTGATTTTCTCAAAAGAATTTTCATTGAAAAAATATTTCGCAAAATACTATTTGGTTGTGATGTCACATTAAAATGTAAGACTTTACAGAATTTAATAAAAACTACAAATTGAAACACTATCTTAGCATAGCAGGGTGATTTTTAAACTTTTCGAACATAAAGTATTTTTATTTCACATAATCTTAAAGCTTATATAGTTTTTTCGTACAAACATTATTGTTTAAATCTTGTTTTCATTTAATTTACACCTTTTTTATTACATTAGTGATAACTGGTTGAACATATTGTTTAACATTTAAGCTACAGTAATTCATTGTGCTCTTTTAAACTACATTAACAATTTTATAAAAGGATATGAATTAAGTATTTAACTCTAAATTGTAAAAATTTTTTTTTATTCGTTTTAAAGATGTTTATTACTTAATAAATTGTATAACTATATTTAGCTTAAAGCCTTTATTTTCATCAGGTAATAGCATTACATTTAACTTTTGCTAACTCATTTTAGATATAATATAGTTTGAATCGTTTTGCTATATTTTCCAAAACTACACAGTTTTTCTTAGTCATTGATGTAACCACTTTTTGTTACTTTTTTACTGTACAAATGATACTTGGTTAAACATATTGTTTAAATTTGAAGTTAAACAATTCATATAAACTACAATTGGCAACGTTTTAAAAGTATATGAAACAAGTATTTAACTCTAAATTTTACAAAACTGTTTTTAATTTGTTTATTATCACTTAATAATTTGTTACAGAAGAATTATGTGTAGTTTGAAATCTTTTTTCATCAGTTTGTAGCATTACATTTAAAGCTTTGTAAGTTCATTTTAGTTATAAATTAGTTTAAAACGCTTTGCCATGTTTGCCAAAAACTAAAGAGTTTTTGTAGTCATTGATATAACAACTTTAAATTTGAAGCAAATAGAAAAAAACCATATTGTGCGTAGTGAATGAAAGCTTAACAGAGACACAGTAATAAAAACATTTATGAATGAGGTGAAAAAACTTTGCTTTTACTGATTAAAGCAAAAAATCCACATGTGACAACATGAAAAAACTCTGGAGTGTATTATTGAAACAAAGTTCAAACAGTTAAATAATTTATGATTCTCACTCACAAAATTATTAGTATGTGCACAAAATAATTAAAGCATCTTAGAACAATGATGGATTTTTTTAAGTTAGGATTTCTTTATAATTCATTTCATAGTTAAAAAACCATCAAAAAATTAAATATCATAATCAGCTTTAATTTAACATGTAAAATATAAATGAATACCTTGCATGTTAAATTACAGCTGATCATGCCATTTAATTTTTTGTTGTTTTTTTATGAAATATTAAGATATCCTAACTTAAATAAAAGCATCATTGTTTGACAATGTTTTTATTATTTTTAAATAAACAAGCAATAGGTAAGTTGTCAACTGTATTCACTGACTTGATTTCTTTTTTGTACTAACTTATTACATTAGCATTAAATGTAATACTGTTTTTTTTTAGTTTACTTAATAAGTAATGTCACATATATCATTGATAAGTTCCTGAAACAATTTAAACTAATGATCTCGACATACAACTTTGTTTTTTATAATTAAAAACATTATAGTCTTTAGTTTAAAATATATTTTTACAATGAAAATATGATCAACTGTTGTTATAATAACAATGAATTTCAAGCAGTTTTAAGCCACAAGGAAGATGGTAACAAAACTGGTCAGTTTAAATTTTTCTTAAGTCAGTTAAGTGTTTTCATTAACAAAAAGATTAATGATTTCTAAACAAGTATTTTCAATAGACTGCTGTAAAATATTCTCATGCAGCTAGAATAAGTTTTATCTTAAAATTTTTCTATTTTTGGAAAGTTTTTATTGTGATTTTTTTATAACTTCCAATAATGTTATAGTTAAAAATTTTGTAAAGTTTAATAAATTTATTTTTTCAAATGTTTTTGTATCAAATAATGTGTTCTGAAACAGGTGTACAGTCTTGCAGATTGAAGAAGCAAAATAAAACTTACCAAACCAAGCTATGAAAAAGAACAGCTGAGCAATAACATTTATTTTGAATGAAAACCTTATCCCAAAATAACCTTTACAATGGTTAGTTTCAAACATAAATCTAATAAGTGTGAAAGCTCTAAATAAAAAAGATTTAATAAAAATTCAATCTAATGTCTTAATAGTATAACTAAAATGTTATATCACAGAACATGACAGTAGCTTAAAACTACTTGAAGTTACTTTGAAATTGTCTGTATCTCACAAATTAGGCATTGAAAATTTTTAAATAATATTGATTTGGTGTTAAACACATCACTGCAAATAAAATTTTATCTTCATACAGTACTTTTAGACATTTTTTAAATAATATATCTTTAAATAAATGAATATTATAATTGAACATAAGCTCTTGCTGAGTAAACTTCATTAAGTAAAATAAATGCACATACTGTTAACTGTGTGATTTTTGTACTGTAAGCAATAAGCTGATTGGTCTTTGAATGAATCTCTTGCTCACTTAAATTTACTTCATCATTATGTCCCTTCAGAATAGCATCGCCTAAATCTTCCTCACAGCACTGGTACAGTTGACGATGCTTTTCTACCTCTGTCATTTCCATATTGTCTTTAAAAATGGTCCACTTTTGCAAAAATATGTTCCAACCCTCTTCATTGCAGTCTCTCCCTATTCGAGGACGGTCCATCTTTCGAGGCTTTGGTTTTGAAGAATTTGCATTAATGTGAACGTTGTTGTGAATGATAAGTAAAGAAGCAGCTACAGTAGCATCAACGTCTGGTGTTTCATATGTGCAACACTCAAGAGGGCATTCAATCACAGGCATTGTAGATTCATTTCAGCTAGATTTTATCATAAATAGATATATCTTTCTTTCTGAGTTTATTCACAAACTAATTAAAAGAATGATAAAATCTGTACAAGAAAACATAATGAAAGCTAGGTAAATACTTATACAACTAGGTCCAAATACTTTTAAGACTGTTTTTTCAGATAATAAACTGTTATTGTAAGAAGAAAATTATTATAAAACTGAGAAAAAACACAGCTCAAATGCTAATTTGTCTTTTTTACATTTTAACCCAAAGCAGTGAAGCCTTTTAATTGTTTCAAAATGTTATACAGGGACTTAAAATAAAACTAATCAAATTTAAATAAACTGGTTACATGACAATTCAAATTCGGACAACTCAAATTCCGACAATTCAAATTCTTAAAAAATTATTTAAAAAACTATATCTCAATAAGTAATATCATTCTGAAAAAATAAAATATACATATGTAGATCTTATCAATATCTACAAGCTACTTTTTTCTTTTTTGCAAAATCTAAAATATTTTTAAGATACTTTAAAATTAAAAAAATAACTATACTTTTTACTTTATTAAAGCCATATCTAAAAAAATATTTAATGTTTTTCAAAAAGAAAAAAATGGTTTGTAGACATTAATATGATCTACATATTTATTTTTTATATTTGACAAATATACATTACTTTCTTATTTGTGGCCTTTTCAATTTTTTTTTAAGAATTTGAATTGTCAGAATTTGAATAGTCGTGCACCCAAATAAACTACAGCATATTTAGCATAAAAACATTAAACTTCGAATATATTTTTGCTCAGCGGGCCACATTTACATGCTCGCGGGCCGCAGAACTTTCTTTCGCGAGCCGCATTCCATTCAAAAAAAAACGTGCTTGCGTGCCGCAGACTTACCCTTCAAGTGCCGCAATTGGCCCGCCGGCCGCAATTTGCCGACCCCTGCTCTATATAATACTGTTAATAAATTATGATTAATCTGATCTTAAGACAACATTGTTTATAATGTTACAAGAAGTAAAAGAAAAACGACCTTACTCTTGAGCACAAACTTTTTGGTAAGATATTTCGGGCTAAAAACAGTATATTTAAAATATTGCATCTAAAACCCGTATTTCCAAACTTCTTTTTGAATAGGTTTACAGTTTGTATTAAAGAAATATACAACAGTAGAATACAAATTCTGTTTATACACTGTTAGTTTTTAAAATTTTCGCGTAAAATATTATACTTATAAGTAATTCGTGTAGATTTTATCATAAGCGATCTTGATAGGTTAAAAACATTTTTTTTGAACATCGCTTGTTTTGAAACAGTTAAACTGAAATAATATACTATTTAACAAATTTTTCCTTAATTATAATACTCGTTATTTTTTTAACAACCTGCTGTTGTTTCAGCGAAAGAGCACAAAAGGCACCGTTACCCAAAATTTTTAGACCACTTGCCCTCATTCGAAACAACGAAACAGATGCAGGAACTTTTCGCTGGCAAAATGGACGTTGGTGTTGATGAAGTGCAACTGCATAAAGTAATTGAAACACTTTTTGGAACATTTACTGAATGTTTTATATAATTTATTTAGAGTTAGGGGAAGTTTTTATTTGTTGATGAAAATATATTTCAACAAAATCAAGCAGTAACTTAGTTTAACCGCTGAACGAATTTTTATTAAAATAACTTATTAATTGATTCTTTTATTGTTATTTTTCCATATATATATATATTAATTTTTATATTTCAGCAAAAGTAACTTTTCTGGTTTTTCTTATTTGTTCATCAATGTTTTCGAACAGATAAAACACCATACGGAGGAAGCAACAACCGATGCAGGATGTCCGATTGCAGTTGAGGTAGTTTTTTTCTATTACGTCATAATACCATCAAGTATTTTGCTTTTATTTAGCATAGGGTAGCAAAGTGTGGTTAATACCATTGAAAAGTAGAAAACAAAAAAACAAAAGTTATAACTTTTAAAAAATTGAATAATTTAAAGGTATATTATATTTTAATATTTACAGTTTATTAAAATTGTCACTAAAGTTGAACTTTAAATATTTTGTTTTAAACAATTTTTTATCGATTTGCACAAGGTCTTTTCAAGCTAAAGCACATGCTGAATCTTACTCGAGTGCTGTACGTTTCCAGATCATAATTTATAAAGATAGTTTGAACTAGTATAGTAATATTTAATAATCAAGTTTGGTTTAAAGTTACAACAAAAAATTCAAACTTTCAAATGAATCTAATTAAACAGTTTTTATTCATTGCTAATTTTTAATTTTATGAAACTATTTTAAAAGTAATAATTTAAAATTTAATTTTAGATATGTTAAAGTTTATGTATTTTTAAAAAT
Source organism: Thalia democratica (assembly GCF_965202585.1). Taxonomy (NCBI): domain Eukaryota; kingdom Metazoa; phylum Chordata; class Thaliacea; order Salpida; family Salpidae; genus Thalia; species Thalia democratica. The sequence continues at coordinate 29,492 of NW_028139459.1, forward strand.
GTTTTGTTCAGAACTTCAAATAGTACTTACTGTTTTTTTTTTTGCATTAACGCAAAATTATGCAATTATTCAGCCTCTTTGTTTTAAGTACGTTTTCAAGTCTACTATATTTTTAAGTTAAAACTAATCAAAACAAGTATAATTTTAGTCCGTCATCAAATTTGAGAAAAAAGTTACAATTTTCTACTTTGAACGATACGGCCATAAGTGTGACCACAAGTTTTACTGGAGATTGATCCTAATTAAAAAAGTGTTCACTGAAATACAAGCGAGACTTACAGAAGTGAAACTGTAAACATATTGCCAAACTATGGAGAAGCTAACAAACGAACTACTGAGACACCAAAAGGGTTTATATAAGTTTTATTTTTATTTTATTACTGCTATTATAATTTAAATCTTTTTTTTTTTGTTTCAAAATAGCTTCCTTGGCTGGATATGTTGACATTTATATAATTGAATACCTCTTTTTCTTAAACGTAAATTCTTTTAAAGATTGATTTATAAGTACGAATTTCACCAGAAGAAACAAAAAAAATTACAAAGAAAACTAAAATATTACTAACACTTTAGTGGCGGCAAAATACAACATTCTTTTAAACAGGAAAAAACAGCCCTGCATTTTTGTTAAAAAACTTATGGTACGTTTGAATAAAAAAACGTATCAGAGAACGTTGGAGATCGCCAGAAGTCTTGACCAACTTCATGAGTACCATGATGAGTTCATGAAAAAAGACAGAGGCACAAGAAATGTATTAACCTGTTATTTATAATTTGCACATGTAAAAAAATACAAGTAGTATTTATTTATTTATTAAAATAATTCAATTTTTTTATTATATGATATTTGAACTTTTACTGAAATTAAGTATTAAAAAAAGAAAATTAAAATTTAAGTCAACAAAAGTCTTAGCTTACGTATTTCAATAAATGTATAAGTAAGAAACTTTAGACTAATATAGGTATTAACTATTCTAATAGTCGAATAATGTTTATCTTTTGTAACTTTTCGTGTACATTAAAAACTGTTTATACTTTACTGTTTTACATTTTATAGGTTAATTTTTATTAAAATTTATTAATGTTTTAAAAATAACAGTAATTGGTTATAAACATGAATATTTAATAAATTACTCAAAATTTCTAATAAAATGCTAAAAGCAAAGTATTTTTAACCTTTTTTTATAAAGTTAGAATAGAGTGCAAAAATTTTGAATAAAAAATTAGCAATGTTAAAGATTTTTAAGTCTTTTTGAGTTATAATTAAATTAAAAAAAAAAAAAGATTCATAATCAAATGCAAAGTAATTTAAAGCAAACTAAATTTTTACAATTTGTTTATAGTTACCTAAATATTTTAAAGCAAAATACCTAGTAGTTATTCAAAAACAAGTATAAAACATAATGATAAGTCTCACATTTATTTATCAATTACAGTTTAGTATCACATCCTAGTTTAGATAAATATAGTCGTTTTATTTTTTTAAAGGACATTTTTTCAAATGTTATAATGATACACTTTTGTATTAATCTAAAGTAACAGCAATGCTAAAATACTTTATATATTTAGTATAAGTAATAATTTTACACAAAATACTGTCAAAGGGTTATAAAAAGAATGGCAAAAACAAATACTGGAATACGATTCTTCTTAAAGAAAATGCAAACTTTGACGAAATAATCAAGAGGCTTAATAAAGAAAACATTGAATACAAAATGGACTACAAAATGAAAAAAATTAAAAAGAAGTAAGTGACCATTTTAAAAAAAGTGCTCGAAAAATATAAATTTCACTACTGTATACATCTTTATTTTTTGCAGGCTAAATAAGAAAACTTAATTTTGTACAATTAAATAAGTTTTTTTATATGTTATAAATTCTTGTATTTAACTACATACTTTATAACTCAAACTTGTAGATTGAAAACATTTAAAGTACATTTTAATACTCATTAGTTTTTAATAAACTTGTAAACAAATTAGTTTAACAACCTAACAGTGTCGTGTGCGACTGTCAAGGTACGGATAATGAGAAAGCCGGCAGTACTTACACTTTAGGCTGTTCTCGCAGTCGATACCAACACCGTTGCAAATTTTCCGCTCGCAGTGGTAAAAATTTGCCTAAAAAGTGGAAGCTCAAAGACGACGCGCCAGTCGCTTATTCTTCAACAATGAAAACCATAGTTGAGTTTTTAGCCTCCACCGCAGACAGCCCATTCAAATCGATTCTTCCGCAGGCTTACAACAAACTTGTTAGTTTTCAGCCCACTATGCTGCTAAAGTCTAATAGTAGTAACTTAATAAAACTGTTAAACATTTAAATGTTTTTATGTATTAAAGCATAAGCTAATAAACATTTGTTCAAAAGTAAATGCACTTTAACGATTTCTATATTAAATAATTTCCTCTATTACTCACAAACATAGTTAATTCTACAGTAGTCGTATAACAAAATATGATAATAGATATCCAATAGAAAGAAAATGTTTCTATACATATGCTTTGAAATAAATAAAACATGTTTAAAACAAATAAATTGTGTTTTAAAACAAAAAGCTAAAAGCTTGTTGGTTATGGCTGTCGTGTTTTAGACTTTAACACTGCTGTAATTTTTTTCAAATACAAATAAAATTCAAACAATTCCTCAGGCGCACGAAAACCAGTGCAACATAGGACCGATTGGAAACAAGACGGTTTTTACTGGTGCCGCGTGTAACTTGGATTACTGTTGCCACATTCACACTGACTCGAATAACATAGATGGGAGCCTGACTGCGGTAAGTTTTTGTGCGAACATATTATGATAAATGTTAAATATGAGTACTTTTGAGGTTTCAAAAGTATTTGTATCTTATTTGCCTTAATTGCCTGATGCATGTAGCCAAATTGCGATTATTTTATGACATTTTGCATGATAACACTGTTAATTTTTGGTAACTCTGGTTTAATCACTTTTTGCATAATGAAATCTGGTGAGTATTTTTGAAAATAATTAAAAAGGTCGTAAATGTAATAAACCCTTCTGGATAATTAACAAAAATAGTTCATGTAAATTTTTATTTAAAATAATCAACACTTGCATCACTTAGTGCGAATTAGAAACTATTAATAATTAACTAACAAGCAAAACCGTAGTATCAATGCATATAATTCCACTTGGAATAAAGTGTTGCGCGGTATTTTCAATAAAAAAATTACCTTCAAACAAACCACATATATTATCACAGTTGTTCAAACAACTTCGAATTCATAAATATAATTCAACTCTGATTTAGACATTTTAAACAGACTTTTATGTTTTATGACGTAACTTTTTTTAGCTATGTATATCAAAATTAGTGTTTATAACTAAATTTACGCTATAACATTATCAGTTTTTAGCAAGTTTATTCTGATGATGAACTAAACGAAGTTAATTAATAAACCTTTTTTAAATGAGTGACTTATGTTTAAATTTTTAGATAAGCAAAATTAATTGCAGCAAACTGCTGAAATAGTTTTAAAATCATATATTAAACGTGTACAAACTTTGTACGTGTGAAGTTTAAGTTGTAATAAAATTTAAGAAATTAAAATATTAATCACGTATTTTTATCATTAAAAAATTGTTTAGGACAATTAAAAGACCTAAACCGTGTTTTGTGTTTTAACATCGAGAAAACGTGAAAAATTATAATTTTTTAATATTTAATTTTTAAAGTTTGTTTGAATGTAAGCGTTTATGTTTGAAGGTCATAAAAAACACCAAGAGTTTCTAACAAGAGATCTCACACAAATCAGTTTTATTGTTTATACATATGAAATTCGTGGCTAGTTGTTTTCATAAAAAGTTTAGTTTTTTGTTTTGTAAAAGCAGCACGTTTAGTTAAGTCTTTTGATAATCTTCATCAATTACAATACCCTCAAGTTGTAGTCTTACATGTGTTGCATGAGAGAACAAACAATTGAAGCTAAGAAGTTTATTGTTTAGGTAACAATAAATCGTGATAATAACAAATTAATTTTTTGCACCAATTTGTTTGATTTTAAACTTAACAATGTTGTGAGTCAATGTTTAACAATTTACCAAAGTTTTTTGCAGTTAGAAATAAATCCGTGTTTACAAATCAAATCGCTAACAAGCATACTTAACTACAGAACCTTGAAAAGGTTTTTTGTTAAGCCTTGTGTTAAAGCATGTGCTATGTTATTTTTGTAAGCTCAACGAACTTAGAAAACGTTGTGCAGAATAGTTTAGTTTATGTTGATTAATTATAGTCGACTTTTTATGCTTTATTTTATTTTTGTACAGTTTAGATATTAAGAAAGTAGAAGAAATATAATATTAGAAACCGTAATATTTTTTCAGACATTTTTAAATCGTATTAAGTAGTAAAATATGTTTATGTTCTTAATAACGTTTTACATGTTAAGTTTCAATCAAATCATGGGAAAAGCGAAAAATTTAAGATGTTTGAGTTCTGAACAACTATGATTAAATACCTCAATAGTGTAAACATTTAAAATAAATTTGCTTGTTTACAAACAATACCAGATGTAAAAAGCAATTAATAAAGAAAAATGTTGTTTAAGTTGACTTAATGACATAAATTCGTGGCATGTATATGTTATATCTACTTCAAATGCTGTGTTTGAAAAATTTTAAGTTATTTTTATTCACGTAGATCTAAATAAAATATATTGTGTTTAGAGTAAACAACTATTTGAGTGCTATTAAATACTTTAAGTTTGCGTACTTTTTTTGATTACGTTAGCTTATCTTCAATGTTTTAGTATATTTGCAACGTAAAAAATAAACATAGTTAACAAACTTGTGGAAATACAGTTTATACTTAATAATAACAGGGATCTAAAACAGATACAGTCTGTCAGGCAAAGAGTATTAGGTTGATGTCGTGCTTTCCGCTAATTAAAATTGTTTTAAGGAAAAGGAGTATAGCTTTTTTCGTTCTGAATTTTAAGGGATGTTGATAATTTTATTTTATTAATAAGCTTATTTTAATAATTGTTGTTTTATTAAAGTTTTTCTTCTAAGCTATATATTTATTAATACAATTTCCGAAAGTTACAGCGGCACGCAAAAAAAAAACATTCTAAATAAACACTCACAAAAAGCTACCAACCCTTTATTTAAAACATTAAAAAGTACATATCATAGGTCATAAGTATTCAGCCATTTTTATGCAATACAACAGTAGATTACAATGAATGGCATTACTGTTCTATACTTCCGTCATATAAATGCCGTTTTATATCGAATTTAAACGGTATTAAATGCTTATATCGTTGCAGGTGTTATTCGTAACAACAAGTTATAATGATAGACATACCATTTGTATAAAGCTCATTTGAGTTTGTGTCTTTATTTAGCACTAAATTTTACTGAAAACCGATCAAAAACTGGTTTCATAGATGGAAAATCTTGTTTAGGCTAAACTTAAGCGGGCTTATTTATTGATAGACACAAGGTGATATAAGTGCGTTTGAGTTTTATTTGTGTTGGAGTTTGGTTTCGCTTTATATTTATAAAAACATTAAATGTGGCAGCCTTCGTAAGTCAACTGTCATAAGTCTGTTATTATGTTTGTGTTGCTCAATCTTTTAATCTTTACAGGCAGAAACTTTTATATTTCAAAATTAAAACTTAACATGATAAAAGTGCCAAAGGAACGACACAACATTTTATTGATCTTAAAAATCTAAGTAAAATCTTAACTTAAAATAATCGTTTGTAATTTAATTTAAACTTAAAGTATTTTTTGTGATACTCGATTATGGAGCATCCCGTAATTTGTTTAACTTGAGGTATAAATAAAATTTATATCTACAATTAATAGTATATTTTTATCAAAAAAATGTACTCAAAGCAATTTGAATGAATTATGTTTGTAATTTAATTTAATTTTCAAGTATATTTTGTTATACTCGATTATGGAGCATCACGTAATTTGTTTAACTTGAGGTATAAATAAAACTTTATATTTATAATTAATAGTATATTTTTATCAAAAAAATGTACTCAAAGCAATTTGAATGAATTATGTTTGTAATTTAATTTAATTTTCAAGTATATTTTGTTATACTCGATTATGGAGCATCTCATAATTCGTTTAACTTGAGGTATGAATAAAACTTTATATTTATAATTAATAGTATATTTTTATCAAAAAAATGTGCTCAAAGCAATTTGAATGAATTATGTTTGTAATTTAATTTAATTTTCAAGTATATTTTTTCGTGATACTTGATTATGAAGTATCTCATATTTTGTTTAACTTGAGGTTTAAATTAAACTTTATATTTATAATGATTAGTGTATTTTTATCAAAAAACGTGCTTAAAGCAATTTGAATGAATCTCGTTTGTAATTTAATTTATATTTCAAGTATTTTTTGTAATACTCGATTATGGAGCATCCCGTAATTTGTTTTAATTAAGGTCTGAATTAATCTTTATATTTATAATGATTAGTAATTTTTTATCAAAAAAGTGTGCTTAAAGAAATGTAAATGAATCTCGTTTGTAATTTGATTTAAACTTAAAGTATTTTTTGTGATACTCGATTATGGAGCATGTCGTAATTCGTTTACGTTTAGGTATAAATTAAATTTTATATTTATAATGAATAGCATTTTTTTATCAAGAAAATGTGCTCAAAGCAATTTGAATGAATCTCGTTTGTAATTTAATTTATATTTCAAATATTTTTTGTGATACTCGATTATGGAGCATCCCGTAGTTTGTTTAATTTGAGGTATAGATTAAATTTAATATTTATAATGATTAGTATTTTTTTATCAAAAAACGTGCTTAAAGCAATTTGAATGAATCTCGTATGTAATTTAATTTATATTTCATACAAGCAGTTAAGAGAAAGCTCGCTAGGTCAAGTTTTATACTGATGCAAATTTAATACACTTAAGAAATGAGAAAATAAAGTGCAGACCAGAAATTTCTGATGTGATGTTGCAAAAAGTTAGGAACGCTGCTATATGAATCAGCCACAGAAAGTAGGGTGGGGATTCTAGCCACAGCCTGTTGCAGTAAACGTGATAATAAAGAATGTGTTTTATAAAGTGTTTTTTTATTAGTGTTATTTTTATAAGTATTACTAACTTACATTCTAAGTAGTTAAATCTTATTTTGTTTTGTACATTCTTAAAGTGTGTTCCTGTTAGATCGATTCGTGCTAAAGTTTTGACTCGTGTGTAAAGTTTTGACTACACTTAAAGTAGTTTCTAAAGTATGATGTTGTTTATATTTTTATTAGTGTTCGCAATTGTTCTTTATATAAAACATGTTAACTCATGTCATGTCTAGTTTTTAATAGAAAAGCCCTAAGTATTATTTAATATAAGCATTTAGTATAAGTTAAGTTTATGATCTAAAGAAGGGGTGGGCAACGTTTTTAAATCAACGGGTCGGATCCGGAAAAATTTAGTCTTTTGCGGGCCGGAGCGTTTCGAATTAGTGATTCACCGGGTCCAGCCGAATAATGACTTTTTAGATCCGAATCCGGCTGGATGCTAGTTTTAAGTAAAGATCGGGTTCTAATTTAAATAAAAGTTCTGGATCCGACCGAAGTCTAATTTTATGGATACAGTTAATCACTTTTTTGAACCCTTCAAATTCACAAAACTTTCTCATATCTGACAACTTAAGATGTAGATTGAGACATGTCAGATGTTTAAATATTGTATATAAATAGAATTGACATTGTAACTGACAAAGGTACGTATGTAAAATATCGATTAAACTTTTGTAACAATGATAGCATTTTACAAGTAACAAGTCGTAATTATTTAAATATCGTAGTTATCAACAAACAAAACTGACATTAAACTAAAATTATTATAAAATAAGCAACAGTAACAATTTTAGCTTAAATAAAAAAATCGTTTTTACTTTACTAATTTCATTTTTAAAATACAAAAACTAAAATTTTAACATGAGTTCCAAACGTATTAAATTTTTTTGATGATATAGTGGAAATTGACGGGGTAGAAATTATGTGAATGGGAACTGATTCAGGTGGAATGTTATTCGGGTGGGAATTGTGCGGGTGGGAAATGATCGGGTGGGATTTGATTCGGGTTGGGTTTGATCGGGTGGGATTTGATTCAGGTGGGAATTGTGCGGGTGGGAAATGATCGGGTGGGATTTTATTTGAATGGAAATTGATCGGGTGGGAATTGTGCGCGGGTTAGAACTGAACGGTTCCCCTTATAAGTACACATTAATTTATAAAGACGTTTTTTAGCATGTTTTAAAGTCAAATTCTTACAGGTTTGTTTTGTAACAATATGATACAAAATTTTATAATTATTTTGTAATAATGACCCTTTGCGGGCCTGTCACTTTTATCGCGGGCCAGGTCCCATTAAAGTTTAAAAAACGGTCGGGGCCGGTAATTTTCAGTCTGCGGGCCGGATCCGGCCAGCGGGCCGTACGTTGCCCACCCCTAATCTAAAGGTACCTACATCCAAGGTCGCAATATCTAACACTCAAAAGTTACGAGAAACATGAGCTTAAAAAACAAAGACCTTGTTTGACGCAAAAAAGTTACGAGCCGGCATACCTAAACCCGATAAACTCCAATAAAAATCCGTATTTATAACCGAATGACTACGACTCTGTTTGTGATGAGCAACCACCAAACTGTATTTACGAAGACTGTGACTGATTTGTTAGAGAAACTTCTTAAGTAAAGCTGTTGCAAAATTTTTGTTGAAGCTTTTAAGCGTTGTTGTCAGATTTTAATCAGATTAAATCCTTTTGTATTTAATATACGTGCAAATTCAATTTTTTGTAATCTAGCAAATTTACTTAACACTACTTGTTCTTTTTCTGACTGACGTTTTTGTCAACTTGCTAAATTCTAATGGTTTGTAGCACAGTTGTCAGGCTTGATATCAAGGTTTTTACAGATGATGGAAAACTTTAAGTTTTTGAATTTAAACTTTTACTAGTAATACTAATACTATCAAAAATATTGTCAATGTTTTAATTATTACGTCACTCTACTTAAAACTTCGATTTTTTTCAAATTTTGTAGAGTAAAAGTGGACTAAACAGGAACCAGAAATTTTATTTTTTGGATTTATTTAAAAACTCGCATAAAAAATGGGTAATTTCAAATTTAAAAAATCAAAATAATTGTATATAAGCACTGAAAATAAACTTAAGAGCAAGTTTAGAAACATAAGTATATAATTGATAATTTAGATAAAAAGTTATGGTTGAAATATATACAAAACATTGTAAAAAATATGTAAAATATATTCAATATGAACTGTAAGTAGTAATAAAAAACTAATAGAGATACTACATGTATTTGAAAGATGTGAAAAAGTGACAGTTTACATAAATTCAACGGTTAAACTAACTTTTAAAGTTACTCAGCTGATGCAAGTAATTTAATTCAGCTTTGAAACAAAAAGAAGTAAAATCTAAGGGCTAGAAAAGTCTTACAATGGTATGTTTGAACTTGGTTTAATTATGCAAGAGACTAATTCTAAGTGTTTTTAATAGCATAAAATAAAAACTTACAATGTTTTAGACATGCAATTTGAACAGGCGACGATACAGCGAATAAACAAGATTAACTCAAGAAAACATAAAACAACAACGTATCTGAATTAGTTCCATATAATTGTTGAACTTGATTTAGAGTATGATAGCCGGATTATTTACTACAAATATGTATAACTTGTAGTCAATATCCAGCAAATAATACTAAAAACCACGGTACAAAAATACGAAACTTTATTCAGGGTTAAAAGTTTTTTTGAAAATTTCTTCCAGGTTTTTTTAAGAACAACATTTTTTGCTCATTTTTAGTACAAAATAAAATTAAAGCTGAAAATTTGTTTTAACTAGTAAAACAACGTACTCTAAAGCAAATTTAAACGTGTATCTTTTTAAATGATATACAATTTTTTCTATATGAATCGTATTTAATTGATTTTTCAATAATTAACATAAAAAAGTTCTTATTTCTTTTTTAAATTTCCGATTTTTACAGGTTTTTTAATGATTTTTAGTTCAAGTTCTAGAATTTTCGAGAGTTTTTTAACCCAAATTGTCAAATTCCAGGTTTTCAAGTCTTTTTGCAACCATGTTTACTTACTACTTCGGTATTTTATTAGACAATTGTAGTAACTAGCTGTACTAGTAATTAACGAAGTTACTTAAAAATTAAACTAATGCAACAACTAAATAACACAGAATTAACAATGTTTAAGACATGGAATTTTAACAGGCGACAGTACACAACATAAAACAACAATTTCACTCTGAAGTAGTTCCATAAAATCGTTTAACTTGATTTAGAGTATAATATATGGATTACTTAATACAAATATACATAATTTGTAGTAAATATCCATCTTATAATACTAAAAACCACAGTATGAATATTAAACCTTGTATGTTACTTTTGTGTTTAAAATATTTGCTCACTATATGATGGTAGTAATTAAATACATTAAAAAATTAAAATTGAAAACAATTTAAAAACAAAAATGTTTAGAAAGCACAACAAACTAATTACTGATTTATCAAAGGTATGACCTTAATATTTAATGAGATTGAAAATCTAATTTCGAAATTTTAATTGATTTTAGAATTTAAATTCAATCTTAACAGTATTTAAAGGACTGGTATATTTATTTATTCGAATATATTTATTCGAATTTAATTTAAAGTTTAAGCAGATTTTTGATTGTCGTGTAAACTAAAATATTTACTCATTTTAAAGATAAAATCAAAACACTTTATTGGAAATATGAAAAAGAATTAACAAATTTTTAAGAATACAAATGAAAATAAGAAAACTAAAATAAGATATCTTGATTGTTACGTCATTTCAACAATAAAGAAATAAAAGACTTTGGGTAAAAAAAAATTTGATGAAGTAACTAATAACATGGACATTTTAATAATTTACGAACATTACAACATGATGTCTTCTTTAAACTACAAACCATAAAAGTTTGAAACTGATAGAGCTTAACCCAATAACTGATTTTTAAACCTCTATACCTAACATATTTAACAAAAATAGCATAACTATACCTCATACATAAAACATTAATATAATATATAACTACCTTTATTTAATCAATGTTATGTACAGTTCAGAAACAAAACGCTTGTATGAATTTTGACTAATTTAAAGCACCAAAAAACTGAAATGGTATTAGTAGATGCAGAGTTAATTGTCTAATTAGATAAGGTAATTCAAAGTAGGATAGTTTTTAGAATGAGTTACATTATGAAGTAAAATAAAAGGAAAATAATATTGAATCCGTAAACAACTGCTTCACTTAAGTTAAGTACAAACACATGCATAGATTTCTGAAGATCTAACGTTTAGTTATAAATAAAATTACCCTTTCCACAATAAAATCTCCAAAATCAAACCAACCAACTAAATAGTTCTATAGATAAATAATCAAAAATAAGTGTAATAAGTAAACTACGAACAACATTGCTAGAACTTGAATGGTTTATAATAAAACATAAAAAGAACCTATTTTCAGACATATTCTTAAGCTTTTTAATCGTTATTAGTTACTAAAAATTTATTACTTTGAAACTATTAAAACATTATCACAGTTTTGACAAAAGAACAAAATTCTAGATACGTGCATTTAATTGTTTTTAGCTCTTTAGTAGCAGATTATAAGTTAAGAATCAATTACTCTAATGAAGACAAATGAAGTTAAACTGAAACCCTAATCGTCGGAAAAACTAGTGGATAAACTAACGGATAATGGATAGTTAAACTGCGACAAAAACCAAAGGTATGTATAATTCTATTCAGTTTCTACTTAACTTTGGCTTAAGAGTATTTTAAATTACAAAAAAAAAAACTAAAATATAATAACGAATAAGTATAAACAGGGTTGCCACTCGTTTTTTCAAAAATTTTTCCAGGTTTTCAAAAGTACACATTTTTGGGTCTATTTTTAGTTAAAACTAAAACCTCTAGTAAATAATCTGTAAGGCAAGCAATTTGTTTAAACATGTATGTTGCAAACATTTAAAAACGTAGGGAATTCAATTGAATTTTATATTGGAAATAAACTAATTTTTTAGTAAAATTAGATGTAGAGTGAATAGTCTAAGTAGATAAGGTAATTCAAAGTAGGATTATTCAAAGAATAAGTTAGGTTGAGAAGTAAAATTAAAGGAAAAGAATGTTCGTAAATATCTGCTTCACTTGAACTAAATATAAACACATGCATAGATTTCTAGCGATCTAACGTTTAGATGAAAATAAAATTACCCTTTCCACATTATTTATCTTATTGAGCAATGTATTCAAAATCAAACCAACCAAATAGTTCTACAGCTCATTATAAAAAACATAAATTAGTGTAATAAATTACAAACAAAAATGCAAAAGCTAAGAAAAAGCTAAAAGCTATTTATCTATACATCGGGACACTTTAAAATATATGTTACTAAAACTAAGAGAAAGTTAGCATACTAAATGATACTACAAGATGACGTAATATTAGTGGGTATTAAGACTAAGTAAATTTCAAATAAAGTACCTAAATTAAATGGTCAAAAAAAGAAATTTTGTTACTATAACAATGCATACAACTTTATCTGGACAAACTAAGACGTTTGTTATGAGAAATTTGAGCTTAATTGGTAATTATTTGCGCTTAAAAGAACATGCTTAATTACTTGCACTTGAAGTAACTAAACTTGTTTACAAACAATATTAACTAAAGAGAAAAGTGGAAAAGTTTTTAAAAAAATTTTAAAATTATTTTACAATAACAACAATAAAACATCTAAATCATAAATAAAACATACATTTCAATCTAAAAATTACTTTTAAACCAAAATTTGAGTGTGAAGCTACTTTAAAATGTATTTTAAAATAGAAAATTAATGATGACAAAAAATATGTATACATTTGATGGATTATTCGCGTCGAATCAAGATTTTACTACTTAACATGCAAAAGTTGAAGGTTTTTTCAAAATTTCACAAAAATCCAGGTTTTTGGCAACCCTGGATGATCTAAATTTTACAACAAACATAAAAAGTAGACATTAGTATCAATAAAGTGTTGTGTACTTTTTACTTTATAGATCACAATGAAAGTTTTTGACTAAATGATAAGGAGAAAAACCAATTCAAATTTTATTAACAAAGAATGTTTCACTCGTTTGAACTAAACCAAACAAGATCAGGCAATAAAATATTACTAGTTAATTACGATATATGCTTAAATACAAGAACTTTACTAAAAAACATGTTATCCATTACTTATTATGTTAGTAATGCCTGCATTGTATGATACGTATATAGTTGGCTAATAAAATACAAAGCATTTTAAAACTAAACAATATCTGATATTTACTATGTGTCCATAACTTGTGTTATTATAAAATTCTTATTATTAATAATGAATGAGACTACCCAAAATGATGACGTAATAATCATGAATAAATAAAAATACCAAAATTTCATGAAAAAGACAGTAATTTGTTTGTTAGATTTTTGAAAATGGCCACGTTTTATGAATACAAATTGAGGTTTAAATTTATGAAGGAGACCAAAAAAGCCATATGGAAAAGTTCAGCTCAGTGTCAATTTAAGTAACAATTAAAGTTTCCAACGATGCATTATGCTTGACAATAATAACGACTACAGTGAACAACTTAAATATTTTGTGGCTTAGACACTGGTTGCAAAAAACTAGCAAAAATTATGTGTAGCACGGGCTTAATCTCTTTTATACAACGTTAGAGTGAAATTAGTCTGTCATATCTTATAATTCTAATCTTTAACTTAGCTGATTAAAATTTAAATGTTAGTTCACTTTGTGCATGGTTATTGTAATAAATTAACATTGTAATGTATCATAAATGTTAGCACAACTATGTTTGTGTGGTTCTATAGTAAGTGCAAGCTATACAACAAATTAGTTAGTACTTCAGTCGGAAAGCAAGTTTAATCTACTAACTTTATTGTAAAACTTAAGTAAGTATTTTGCCCAATAGGATGTAGCTAAAATTTAAGGCTTTTACCTACTTTAAACGGGTTATCAAAAAAATTAAACAAGAAAATACTTTTAAATTCCACACTTGTGAAGAAATAAAAAGTTTGTAAAACAACGTAAAAGAATCGCCACGTAGCTTATTCAGAAATCAAAATTGAATGATCTAATGTTAAACTTAGCCAAAGAAGTAAAAATTTAATGCATAAAAAAAAATCCAAAGTAAGAATTTAAAGTAATACTTCGATAAGATAAATAACAAAGAAGGCAACTACAACAGACTAAAAAAAAACTATAGCATTAAAACTAGTTTTGAAACACGTTATGTGAAATCAATTGAAAAGTACTGTTACATCCGTAATCATCTGGTTTAATAAAATTAAATATAAGCACAGATTAATAAAAGTATAACTTATGTTCTTGCATATACTGTCAATTTGAAAATTGTCAATTTGCTTAAAGTAGTCCAACAACCAAGAAAAAGATTGAGTAATAGTTTTGAGAATAGATAAGTAGGCTGAACAAAAAAAAAACATGAGTAAGAGGTGTAAATAATAGGTGTAATAGTTTTGACACATAGAATTTTTTGAGGAGTATTCGAATATTTTAGGGTTGCTTAAACTGAATGAAGCAGAAAATGACTGAGTTAGTTTCGTAAACCAGTGAAACAACAGTATTAAATAAAACGTAAAATTAGAAGCCCATTAAAATTTAAACTGTTTTTACTTATTTTATAGCAGATTGAAAACTGAGAATACAATTACTCTAATGAAGTCAATCTTCAAGCCTTGTGATCTAAAAAACTAGTAGAGAATATTCGATAACCTAAGACAAAAAAATGTATATAAAAATCTATTCAGCCTTTTCTTAATTTTGGGTCAGAAGATAATTAAATACGAAACTACAAAATAAAAATGTAATAACGTTTTAGACTTATAAACAAATGCTATTGATTTTAAAGAAAACCGTAGAAATTGTTATTTAAACTAACTTTTAATTGACTACTAACTTAAAAGACGAAGTTGGACCTAATCTTAATCCTGTTTAGAATAAGGTATGTTTAATCACGAATAAGACATAATTTACAAGAATACCAGAAGTTTTGTTATATTATAAACCATTATATAATAACTATATTAATTGAAATGAATGCTACAGCGTAAATAGTGACAAAGTTGGAGAAAACTTATGAACCAGTGTTGCCATAACTGAATACTTTTTAAACGGTACAATAAAGGAATGTATAATTTGTTTTTATTTTCTACTTATTAAAAACTGAAATCTTATTTCCTGCAATTAATTGGTAAATTAAGCAGTTTGTTTAAACACGTATGTTGCAAGTGCATTTTCAAAATTCAAGAACCAAATAACGTTTGCCCAAATTAAATATTATACTGGTGACAAACAAAAAAAGTATCAATAGTCGGAAAAGCAAAGAAAAATAACAGAGAAATTAGTTAACTTTCATAACTGTGAAGATAAATACAGAATTTAAGAAGTTGTTTAATTAAACAGTTTTGATTTCATATAACTATAAATTTCAAATTCTCAAAGAACTTTATTTTCTTATTCTTAAAAATTTAATTTAGTTAACTTTGATTGA
The DNA here is from genome assembly GCF_965202585.1 of Thalia democratica. Lineage (NCBI taxonomy): Eukaryota > Metazoa > Chordata > Thaliacea > Salpida > Salpidae > Thalia > Thalia democratica. The sequence continues at coordinate 45,120 of NW_028139459.1, forward strand.
TGACCTGTAAACAAACTAAAAAACATTGATGGCAGAATTGCATGATGCCGCATTACAGTTTAGAGAAAAATGTTACTCTTCTTTTCTAAATAGACATGTACATTTTTTAATAAACATAAATAGCGTTGCAGTTAAACACGAAGAAAAAAGATTACATAATAAATACATACAAAGGAATAATAATTAAAACAAATATACTAAGGACAAAGAGGTTTATTTTCAAACTCATTGACAGCAAGTTTACGTTGTCAAATAAAAGTACCACTAAGATAATGTATGGTACACACAACCTTATATAGAAAAATAAGAACTTACACTTAAATAACGACATTTAAAGCTACAAAAATTTATGTTAATAAGTTTCTAAGACATTAAAAATAGTTAGTTACTAAACTGGCATAACGGTAATTGATTGAAAAACAAAAATATAAAACTGGTAATCGTTTAATCAATTTGTTACTATTTGGTTTACTTAACAATAAAAACAAACTCTGCGTAAAATTAATTGGATACAGACCGGGAAAACAGATTATAGAGGAAAGATAGTAGGGATGTATTACTGAAATGAAACAGCTTATCCGTTTAAGTTTAATAAAGACAGTTTTTTTTGCAAACTTTGAAAATAATTTAATTAACCACCGCATCAAGATGATAATCAATGATAAAGTAAAGTAAAGTTTAGTTGTGACTTAGAAGTATTAACACCTTTCTCGTACATCAAAGTCATAACTAAAAGGGGTGCCGACCAGCAGAGTAACCGGGCCTAAAGGACAAGAATTAAAAAAAAACTAAGGGCAGGCCGGAGAGATGACAGGTGCGAAGCACCGTGTCATCGACCGGCCGTAGCCCTTTGTTTTTTTTTAATTCTTGTCCGCTACCTAAAACTTATCTTTCAAACTCATTAACATAAAACCACTCAGTCATTATTGAAAAACAATAACTGATATTACCGTCAGGCCTTTAATGGTTATGCATCAATGAGTTAGATCACATAAGCTCAAGGTTAGTAAAAGATAACAGATAAAGACCGTACAAATACAACGCATAAACGTATATTTGTTTGGCAGTTACGCTACTCACGGTCCATTTGACAGTAAAAGGGGCCTACAAGAAAATAGGCCGTGGAGAAAAAGAGAAAAGGAAAAAAGTGAAAATTTTTTCGCCGGCGGAGCCGGCGAAATGCCTCAAAAAAATATTTTTTAATAATCTCCAACAAAATTTTTTCAATTATTTTCGGTTTGGGGGAATCCCCATTTTTGAAAAAATGGGTGGGGGGTCTTAAAAAATCAGTGCGTACCTCATGCGGGTGCGTACTTCTTAGAATGCGTACCTTATGGGTGTATACATTTTGTTGAAATCACACTCTTAATAGTTATGGTTTAGGCTTAATTTAAATGAATATAGCTTCAGATAGACATTACATCATCCTAGTTAATTACCTAATTATCCATATACATAGAACACAGTTTATCAATCTCATAGATAAAAGTACATTTTATTGACAGAAAATGAAGCAAATAAAATGTGTTTTATGAAACAAAAATTTGTTTTTAAATGTGTACATATATCTTTAGATGACTTAACTGTATTCCATGTATACTTAAATAATAATCAGTCAACTTGCTTATGTAAATTGACTTTACTTAAATAACCTTTGTATCAATACAGTATAAAACTTAAATTATCTCAAATTATTATTATTATTTCATATAAACAGTTGAAACTGTTTTGGTTTTAGTAGTAACCATACATTTTTTCAAAGAACATTTTTGAGTTGTAAAAAATAGTTTATATTTTTGTTCAATTTCAATTTTATACTGTTCCTACTACAGGTTATCATTTTATTTGTCATGCAATTACATAAGCTAAAGTTTTCCATGATAGTTAAGTTGGTAAATAATTGTTTAGTAATTGTCTAGCAATCTAATAAATACAAAGGTTTCTCATGCACTGTTACTACTATTAACTGTTATACTTTGATTTACTTTATATATTTACCAATAGACTTAAACTTTGAATGCTTAGTGTATTAATCATCATTGAATTCAGGCAACTTATTGTGTCTTTCTTGAAGTGTGCATAGAAATTAAAGGTGTTTGATGTTTTGAACTTATCATTTTTATTCATTGTTACAAACTAAAACAGTTAAACCATACTACTTTGTGTCAATAACATTTGTTTGGTAGCCTGTGGTTTATTTAAAAGCTTGTCAAATACTTGCATTTTAAGTAATCTGCATTTAAAATCTTAATAAACTAATATTTTTACATTTCCCAAAACTTAGTCTTTTTTTGACATATACTTAGAAAACAGTTCAGCAAGTTGTTAATAAAAGCTTATTAGTGCATTCATATGAACAAAAGAAAATATTGATAGACAGAAGAAGAGAAAGAAGTTAGTAATAGAAGAATATAAAAAAATAAGCAAAGGTAAAAGTAAACCTCATAGCACATATGCACTAACAACCTTTAAATTTTGCTTGCTGTGAACTGCTTTGTAAATATATGAATGTAAACTTAAAATTTTGGAACATTTTGTTTACTAGCAAACCTAATCCTGGTATGGTTTAACTGTTTTTTTTTTTGTAAGAAAAAGTAAAACAGTTTATTTTTGAAACTAATAACAATTTTGTTTTTGTAACTACTCTTGCAACTTATTTTTTATGCACACTTTAAGAAGTACTTCTTATTACAAATCATCAATCTATTAATATATAAAACTACATTATCACTATCAGAATAAACCAATTTAAATTTCATGCTGTGAATAAACTTTTACAATTAGCTTGGGTTACTGTCTTTTTGGGCTTCACTCATGAATACAATACTTCTTTATGAAAGCTTATAAAACTTAGCACAAATGATGCTACTTTTAAATTATCTTAATTATGTCTTATTCAAGTTTTCTTTTAAGGTAGCTTAGTTATCATAGGAGAATGAAGCCCAACAAGACAAACATATATTTATGAACTAAGGTTACAAATCTATGAATAGATAAGCTAGTCTGAATTTGTGCAAAACTTAATTAACACCTAAAGCTTAATCTTATTTAAGCAAGAGCACTCAAAAACTTTAATAGTAACAAAAGAGCTCAACAATTAATTAGTAAAAAACATAAAGTTTGAAAACAAAATATCAAGATTTATTATAGATATCCAAAAATCTGAATTGTAACCCTAGCAAAAATAAGTTTTGCACAAATTAAAACAACCTAATTTACTATTAAACAAACTAACCTCAACAGCTGCTGTAGTAGGTACTCATCATCCAAAAAAGGTAATCCATTGTCTGATCTCAACATGTAGGAAAAAGTCACAGTTACAACTTATAAACATAAAGGCTTGAAACAACCTCAGAAGTTTTAAAACTTTACAGAGGATCAAGAAACTTTTCAATACAGTTCTTCTTAGCTTTTTTCTATTAATGTTTCAAGCATTTCAAAGACTGAAGTGCAAGTTTTTGAAGCCTTTTGAAGATTTTTTTCTAGCATCATGTAAGTCTGAACATTTTATGTTAAACATGCTTGTAATACTAATAAACTTGTAACAATTTTTGTGAGTAAAGATATATGCATTCTATGATGAATTAGAAGATAAAATAAAGAATATTTTTAAGGTTTTAACTTGTAACAATTTTTGTAAGTAAAGATGTAGGCATTCTAGATGAATTAGAAGATAAAATAAAGAATATTTTTAAAGGTTTCAACTTGCAACAATTTTTGTGAGTAAAGATATATGCATTCTATGATGAACTAGAACATAAAATAAAGAATATTTTTAAAGGTTTTACATGTAAAATAACATCAGTTATCAACATAAATCTTCAAGAATGTTGATTCCCATACTAGATCAAATGTTTTCTTAAATTGATTACACAATTTAGAAATATAAGAGGTTTGGAAATAAAATGAGCAACAATTGTAAAGTTTTATCTTCAAGAATATTAACAATCAGTTAGAGTTTGCCTAAGTGTTTTACAAAGCTTACTTAAACAGCATAGAAAAAGAAAAAAAAGTTCAGATTTACTTTACACCTACAGCATATGAAGCAGCTACTACTAGAAGTGATTTTCTCAAAAGAATTTTCATTGAAAAAAATATTTTGCAAAATACTGTTTGGTTGTGATGTCACATTAAAATGTAAGACTTTACAGAATTTAATAAAAACTACAAATTGAAACACTATCTTAGCATAGCAGGGTGATTTTTAAACTTTTCGAACATAAAGTATTTTTATTTCACATAATCTTAAAGCTTATATAGTTTTTTCGTACAAACATTATTGTTTAAATCTTGTTTTCATTTAATTTACACCTTTTTTATTACATTAGTGATAACTGGTTGAACATATTGTTTAACATTTAAGCTACAGTAATTCATTGTGCTCTTTTAAACTACATTAACAATTTTATAAAAGGATATGAATTAAGTATTTAACTCTAAATTGTAAAAATTGTTTTTTATTCGTTTCAAAGATGTTTATTACTTAATAAATTGTATAACTATATTTAGCTTAAAGCCTTTATTTTCATCAGGTAATAGCATTACATTTAACTTTTGCTAACTCATTTTAGATATAATTTAGTTTGAATCGTTTTGCTATATTTTCCAAAACTACACAGTTTTTCTTAGTCATTGATGTAACCACTTTTTGTTACTTTTTTACTGTACAAATGATACTTGGTTAAACATATTGTTTAAATTTGAAGTTAAACAATTCATATAAACTACAATTGGCAACGTTTTAAAAGTATATGAAACAAGTATTTAACTCTAAATTTTACAAAACTGCTTTTAATTTGTTTATTATCACTAAATAATTTGTTACAGAAGAATTATGTGTAGTTTGAAATCTTTTTTCATCAGTTTGTAGCATTACATTTAAAGCTTTGTAAGTTCATTTTAGTTATAAATTAGTTTAAAACGCTTTGCCATGTTTGCCAAAAAGTAAAGAGTTTTTGTAGTCATTGATATAACAACTTTAAATTTGAAGCAAATAGAAAAAAAAACATATTGTGCGTAGTGAATGAAAGCTTAACAGAGACACAGTAATAAAAACATTTATGAATGACTTTGAAAAAAACTTTGCTTTTACTGATTAAAGCAAAAAATCCACATGTGACAACATGAAAAAACTCTGGAGTGTATTATTGAAACAAAGTTCAAACAGTTAAATAATTTATGATTCTCACTCACAAAATTATTAGTATGTGCACAAAATAATTAAAGCATCTTAGAACAATGATGGATTTTTTTAAGTTAGGATTTCTTTATAATTCATTTCATAGTTAAAAAACCATCAAAAAATTAAATATCATGATCAGCTTTTATTTAACATGTAAAATATATATGAATACCTTGCATGTTAAATTACAGCTGATCATGCCATTTAATTTTTTGTTGTTTTTTTATGAAATATTAAGATATCCTAACTTAAATAAAAGCATCATTGTTTGACAATGTTTTTATTATTTTTAAATAAACAAGCAATAGGTAAGTTGTCAACTGTATTCACTGACTTGATTTCTTTTTTGTACTAATTTATTACATTAGCATTAAATGTAATACTGTTTTTTTTAGTTTACTTAATAAGTAATGTCACATATATCATTGATAAGTTCCTGAAACAATTTAAACTAATGATCTCGACATACAACTTTGTTTTTTATAATTAAAAACATTATAGTCTTTAGTTTAAAATATATTTTTACAATGAAAATATGATCAACTGTTGTTATAATAACAATGAATTTCAAGCAGTTTTAAGCCACAAGGAAGATGGTAACAAAACTGGTCAGTTTAAATTTTTCTTAAGTCAGTTAAGTGTTTTCATTAACAAAAAGATTAATGTTTTCTAAACAAGTATTTTCAATAGACTGCTGTAAAATATTCTCATGCAGCTAGAATAAGTTTTATCTTAAAATTTTTCTATTTTTGGAAAGTTTTTATTGTGATTTTTTTTATAACTTCCAATAATGTTATAGTTAAAAATTTTGTAAAGTTTAATAAATTTATTTTTTCAAATGTTTTTGTATCAAATAATGTGTTCTGAAACAGGTGTACAGTCTTGCAGATTGAAGAAGCAAAATAAAACTTACCAAACCAAGCTATGAAAAAGAACAGCTGAGCAATAACATTTATTTTGAATGAAAACCCCACCCAAAATAACCTTTACAATGGTTAGTTTCAAACATAAATCTAATAAGTGTGAAAGCTCTAAATAAAAAAGATTTAATAAAAATTCAATCTAATGTCTTAATAGTATAACTAAAATGTTATATCACAGAACATGACAGTAGCTTAAAACTACTTGAAGTTACTTTGAAATTGTCTGTATCTCACAAATTAGGCATTGAAAATTTTTAAATAATATTGATTTGGTGTTAAACACATCACTGCAAATAAAATTTTATCTTCAGACAGTACTTTTAGACATTTTTTAAATAATATATATTTAAATAAATGAATATTATAATTGAACATATGCTCTTGCTGAGTAAACTTCATAAAGTAAAATAAATGCACATACTGTTAACTGTGTGATTTTTGTACTGTAAGCAATAAGAAAAACTGAGTCTAAGTTTTACAGTTCTGAAAGAGGTTTTATGAAAACCCTTTAAAAATAAGTTTGTATAACATATGTAGTTTTATTTAATTAAAAAATAACTTAAATCAATAGTTAGCTTTTTAGTTTATTTTTTTTTGCACATTTCTAAGAAGAGTGTAATAGAAGTTTTTGGATTCAATCATATTTTCAGATTCTTTTTTATTAAATCCATTATTTACTAAATAACCTTGTTGCAACTGCTTTCAGTTACTTTATTAAAACTAGTTTAATTGTACAGCTTCAAGAGAAGTATTCAGAAACCCCATTATTGTATATATATGCATATATGTAGTTTTGTTTAACAAATACAATTTCTCTTTTCATTAACTTATTAAATTGTTTTTTTTTTCATAGTTCTAAAGCAAGCGTTGTAGACAATCTCAAGTATGATTTCTTGAACGATTACACGAACGATCTGGTATTGAAAGAAGGAAAAACTGGGAGGATGCCAAATAACAAAAATAACCAGAAACCGGGAATTACATTGAAAACTCAAAAATCAAATATTTTGACCAGTCGAAATAAAGAACACAGCGACACCGTGGGTGAAAGTGAAGATGACACGGACACTGATGCAAATGATTTTGAAGATTCAGACGGCACTTACTCCTCAGATAATGAAAGAAATGATGAAGAATCTTCACTTTCAGATGTTTTACAGAACGAACAAGATTCAGATGGCACCTATAGTTCAGATGATGACCAAACAAACGAATACTCAGATTCATCGGAAAGATCAGATGAAGAAATGGAATGCCAAAATGATAGTCAAAAAAATTGAGATACAATTCCAATTTTGGATGATGAAGAAAAAGATTATCCCGACTTAGACGACGGTCAATCTTCTGATTCCGGATCATCTGATAATGAAGACAATGAAGATGCCAGTAGTTCAATCATTAAAGACATAGAACATCTTCGTATATCTAATAATAAAGGAAGTTATAATGAAGAAAATGTTGCAGATAAACTGAGTGATTTAGGCAAAAAACGAGTAAATGGGTGCCGAATAATTTCAAACAGGAACTATCAAAAAGACTTTTTTTATTATTCCGATGATTCTGGTGAAACAGACGGTGATGATTCCGAATATGAACCAAGAGAAGAAAGCAAGAGAAATAAAAGTTCGAAAAAGAGGCCAGTTCCAACTAAAAAGAATAATGAACCAATTGAGAACACCGGAAAAGTCAACAAGATAGTAAAACCATCTCAAGCTAAATTAAGAAATCAAAATTCAGATGACAAAATGAAAAGTAATACATCTTCTCGTAAAAGATCATCCAAGCAAAACAAGAAGGATGGTTACCCTGAATGCAGTTGTATTATCTGTTAGTTTGTTTATACTTGATTTTTGTTTAAGACAACATTGTTTATGATTTTTAAGTAAAAAAGCAACCTTACTCTTGAGCACAAACCTTTTCGTTAGCTATTTCGAGCTAAACAGTTATTTAAAATATTACATCTAAAACAAGTATTTCCAAATTTCTTTTTGGTTAGGTTTACAGTTTATATGAAAGAAATAAACAACAGTAGAATATAAAATGTATAGTTATGGATTATTTAATTTTGCATAATAACTTATATTTGTATATTATTTTTCTAACGCTTTTATGTAACATCGTGGTTCAAGTCTCATATACCTTCATAACATTGTGCAAAACCCGTTTACACTGACACTTAATTGATAACAGTTTTAACAGACATTTTGTCATTGCTGTTGTTATGCAGAAATAATCAACTTACAAAAATCGTAAACATTTATTAGCAAAATTTGTTTTTTTTATTGTAAGAGTTTTTAATGTTAAGATACTTAATTTTTAAAGTTTAGTTGAGTTTAAAAAAACAAGTTCATAAGACTTTAATTAAATTTTGTTTATACACTCTTGATGTTTAAAATTTTTGTGTAGAATACTATAAGTTTAAGTAATACGTGTAGATTTTATCAAAAGCGTCCTTGAAAGGTTAAAAACATTTTATTTATTGAACATCTCTTGTTTTGAAACAGTAAAACTGGAGTAACATACTTTTTATTAACTTTTTCATTCATTATGTTACTCGTTATTTTTTTAACAACCTGCTATTGTCTCAGCAAAAGAGCACAGAAGGCACCGTTACCCAAAATTTTTAGACCACTTGCCCTCATTCAAAACAACGAAACAGATGCAGGAATTTTTCGCTGGCAAAATCAACGTTGGTGTTGATGAAGTGCAACTGCATAAGGTAGTTGAAACACTTTTTAGAATATTTACAAAATGTTATATATGCTTTATTTTAGAGTTTGGCGAAGTTTTTATTTGTCGATGAAAATATATTTCAACAAAATCAGGCAACTTATTTTCACTTCTGAAAGTATTTTTATTGAGATAACTGATTAATTGATTCTTTTATTGAATATTTTTTAACCATTTAAATATTTTAATTTTTTAACTTCAGCCAAAGTAACTTTTCTGGTTTTTATTATTTGTTTATCAATGTTTTCTACCAGATAAAACATTATACGGAGGAAGCAACTACCGATGCGGGATGTCCGATTGCAGTTGAGGTAGCTTTTTCTACTACTTAATTTACCATCAAGTATTTTGCTTTTAGTTACAATAGGGTAGCAAAGTGTGGTTAATACCATTGAAAATTAGAAAACAAAAAAACATAAATTATAACTTGTAAATATTTAAAAAATTTAATAGGAATTAATAATTAAATAAGCACTACAATTTATTAAAATCGTCACTAAAGTTAAACTTTAAATATTTTGTTTTAAACAATTTTTCATCGATTTGCACAAGGTCTTTTCAAGCTAAAATTAAAGCACATGCTGAATCTTACTCAAGTGCTGTACGTTTCCAGATCATAATTAATAAAGATAGTTTAAACTAATATAATAATATTTAATAATCAACTTTGGTTTTAAGTTACAACTTAAACTTAAAAATTTTTAATGAATCTAAATTATTAGTTTTTATTTATTACTAATTTTTTATTTTTCTGAAACTAATTTAAAAGTAATAATTTAAAATTTATTTTTAGACATGTTATAATAAAATCTAAATAAAATATATTGTGTTTAGAGTAAACAACTATTTGAGTGTATTAAATACTTTAAGTTTGCATACTTTTTTTGATTACGTTAGCTTATCTTCAATGTTTTAGTATATTTGCAACGTAAAAAATAAACATAGTTAACAAACTTGTGGAAATACAGTTTATACTTAATAATAACAGGGATCTAAAACAGATACAGTCTGTCAGGCAAAGAGTATTAGGTTGATGTCGTGCTTTCCGCTAATTAAAATTGTTTTAAGGAAAAGGAGTATAGCTTTTTTCGTTCTGAATTTTAAGGGATGTTGATAATTTTATTTTATTAATAAGCTTATTTTAATAATTGTTGTTTTATTAAAGTTTTTCTTCTAAGCTATATATTTATTAATACAATTTCCGAAAGTTACAGCGGCACGCAAAAAAAAACATTCTAAATAAACACTCACAAAAAGCTACCAACCCTTTATTTAAAACATTAAAAAGTACATATCATAGGTCATAAGTATTCAGCCATTTTTATGCAATACAACAGTAGATTACAATGAATGGCATTACTGTTCTATACTTCCGTCATATAAATGCCGTTTTATATCGAATTTAAACGGTATTAAATGCTTATATCGTTGCAGGTGTTATTCGTAACAACAAGTTATAATGATAGACATACCATTTGTATAAAGCTCATTTGAGTTTGTGTCTTTATTTAGCACTAAATTTTACTGAAAACCGATCAAAAACTGGTTTCATAGATGGAAAATCTTGTTTAGGCTAAACTTAAGCGGGCTTATTTATTGATAGACACAAGGTGATATAAGTGCGTTTGAGTTTTATTTGTGTTGGAGTTTGGTTTCGCTTTATATTTATAAAAACATTAAATGTGGCAGCCTTCGTAAGTCAACTGTCATAAGTCTGTTATTATGTTTGTGTTGCTTAATCTTTTAATCTTTACAGGCAGAAACTTTTATATTTCAAAATTAAAACTTAACATGATAAAAGTGTCAAAGGAACGACACAAAATTTTATTGATCTTAAAAATCTAAGTAAAATCTTAACTTAAAATAATCGTTTGTAAATTAATTTAAACTTAAAGTATTTTTTGTGATACTCGATTATGGAGCATCCCGTAATTTGTTTAACTTGAGGTATAAATAAAACTTTATATTTATAATTAATAGTATATTTTTATCAAAAAAATGTACTCAAAGCAATTTGAATGAATTATGTTTGTAATTTAATTTAATTTTCAAGTATATTTTGTTATACTCGATTATGGAGCATCCCGTAATTTGTTTAACTTGAGGTATAAATAAAACTTTATATCTATAATTAATAGTATATTTTTATCAAAAAAATGTACTCAAAGCAATTTGAATGAATTATGTTTGTAATTTAATTTAATTTTCAAGTATATTTTGTTATACTCGATTATGGAGCATCACGTAATTTGTTTAACTTGAGGTATAAATAAAACTTTATATTTATAATTAATAGTATATTTTTATCAAAAAAATGTACTCATAGCAATTTGAATGAATTATGTTTATAATTTAATTTAATTTTCAAGTATATTTTGTTATACTCGATTATGGAGCATCTCATAATTCGTTTAACTTGTGGTATAAATAAAACTTTATATCTATAATTAATAGTATATTTTTATCAAAAAAATGTGCTCAAAGCAATTTGAATGAATTATGTTTGTAATTTAATTTAATTTTCAAGTATATTTTTTCGTGATACTTGATTATGAAGTATCTCATATTTTGTTTAACTTGAGGTTTAAATTAAACTTTGTATTTATAATGATTAGTGTATTTTTATCAAAAAACGTGCTCAAAGCAATTTGAATGAATCTCGTTTGTAATTTAATTTATATTTCAAGTATTTTTTGTAATACTCGATTATGGAGCATCCCGTAATTTGTTTTAATTAAGGTCTGAATTAATCTTTATATTTATAATGATTAGTAATTTTTTATCAAAAAAGTGTGCTTAAAGAAATGTAAATAAATCTCGTTTGTAATTTAATTTAAACTTAAAGTATTTTTTGTGATACTCGATTATGGAGCATGTCGTAATTCGTTTACGTTTAGGTATAAATTAAATTTTATATTTATAATGAATAGCATTTTCTTATCAAGAAAATGTGCTCAAAGCAATTTGAATGAATCTCGTTTGTAATTTAATTTATATTTCAAATATTTTTGTGATACTCGATTATGGAGCATCCCGTAGTTTGTTTAATTTGAGGTATAGATTAAATTTAATATCTATAATGATTAGTATTTTTTATCAAAAAACGTGCTTAAAGCAATTTGAATGAATCTCGTATGTAATTTAATTTATATTTCATACAAGCAGTTAAGAGAAAGCTCGCTAGGTCAAGTTTTATACTGATGCAAGTTTAATACACTTAAGAAATGAGAAAATAAAGTGCAGACCAGAAATTTCTGATGTGATGTTGCAAAAAGTTAAGAACGCTGCTATATGAATCAGCCACAGAAAGTAGGGTGGGGATTCTAGCCACAGCCTGTTGCAGTAAACGTGATAATAAAGAATGTGTTTTATAAAGTGTTTTTTTATTAGTGTTATTTTTAAAAGTATTACTAACTTACATTCTAAGTAGTTAAATCTTATTTTGTTTTGTACATTCTTAAAGTGTATTCCTGTTAGATCGATTCGTGCTAAAGTTTTGACTCGTGTGTAAAGTTTTGACTACACTTAAAGTAGTTTCTAAATTATGATGTTGTTTATATTTTTATTAGTGTTCGCAATTGTTCTTTATATAAAACATGTTAACTCATGTCATGTCTAGTTTTTAATAGAAAAGCCCTAAGTATTATTTAATATAAGCATTTAGTATAAGTTAAGTTTATGATCTAAAGTAGGGGTGGGCAACGTTTTTAAATCAACGGGTCGGATCCGGAAAAATTTAGTCTTTTGCGGGCCGGAGCGTTTCGAATTAGTGATTCACCGGGTCCAGCCGAATAATGACTTTTTAGATCCGAATCCGACTGGATGCTAATTTTAAGTAGAGATCGGGTTCTAATTTAAATAAAAGTTCTGGATCCGACCGAAGTCTAATTTTATGGATACAGTTAATCACTTTTTTGAACCCTTCAAATTCACAAAACTTTCTCATATCTGACAACTTAAGATGTAGATTGAGACATGTCAGATGTTTAAATAATGTATATAAATAGAATTGACATTGTAACTGACAAAGGTACGTATGTAAAATATCGATTAAACTTTTGTAACAATGATAGCATTTTACAAGTAACAAGTCGTAATTATTTAAATATCGTAGTTATCAACAAACAAAACTGACATTAAACTAAAATTATGATAAAATAAGCAACAGTAACAATTTTAGCTTAAATAAAAAAATCGTTTTTACTTTACTAATTTCATTTTTAAAATACAAAAACTAAAATTTTAACATGAGTTCCAAACGTATTAAAATTTTTTGATGATATAGTGGAAATTTACGGGGTAGAAATTATGTGAATGGGAACTGATTCAGGTGGAATGTTATTCGGGTGGGAATTGTGCGGGTGGGAAATGATCGGGTGGGATTTGATTCGGGTTGGGTTTGATCGGGTGGGATTTGATTCAGGTGGGAATTGTGCGGGTGGGAAATGATCGGGTGGGATTTTATTTGAATGGAAATTGATCGGGTGGGAATTGTGCGCGGGTTAGAACTGAACGGTTCCCCTTATAAGTACACATTAATTTATAAAGACGTTTTTTAGCATGTTTTAAAGTCAAATTCTTACAGGTTTGTTTTGTAACAATATGATACAAAATTTTATAATTATTTTGTAATATTGACCCTTTGCGGGCCTGTCACTTTTATCGCGGGCCAGGTCCCATTAAAGTTTAAAAAACGGTCGGGGCCGGTAATTTTCAGTCTGCGGGCCGGATCCGGCCAGCGGGCCGTACGTTGCCCACCCCTAATCTAAAGGTACCTACATCCAAGGTCGCAATATCTAACACTCAAAAGTTACGAGAAACATTAGCTTAAAAAACAAAGACCTTGTTTGACGCAAAAAAGTTACGAGCCGGCATACCTAAACCCGATAAACTCCAATAAAAATCCGTATTTATAACCGAATGACTACGACTCTGTTTGTGATGAGCAACCACCAAACTGTATTTACGAAGACTGTGACTGATTTGTTAGAGAAACTTCTTAAGTAAAGCTGTTGAAAAATTTTTGTTGAAGCTTTTAAGCGTTGTTGTCAGATTTTAATCAGATTAAATCCATTTGTATTTAATATACGTGCAAATTCAATTTTTTGTAATCTAGCAAATTTACTTAACACTACTTGTTCTTTTTCTGACTGACGTTTTTGTCAACTTGCTAAATTCTAATGGTTTTTAGCACAGTTGTCGGGCTTGATATCAAGGTTTTTACAGATGATGGAAAACTTTAAGTTTTTGAATTTAAACTTTTACTAGTAATACTAATACTATCAAAAATATTGTCAATGTTTTAATTATTACGTCACTATACTTAAAACTTCGATTTTTTTCAAATTTTGTAGAGTAAAAGTGGACTAAACAGGAACCAGAAATTTTATTTTTTGGATTTATTTAAAAACTCGCATAAAAAATGGGTAATTTCAAATTTAAAAAATCAAAATAATTGTATATAAGCACTGAAAATAAACTTAAGAGCAAGTTTAGAAACATAAGTATATAATTGATAATTTAGATAAAAAGTTATGGTTGAAATATATACAAAACATTGTAAAAAATATGTAAAATATATTCAATATGAACTGTAAGTAGTAATAAAAAACTAATAGAGATACTACATGTATTTGAAAGATGTGAAAAAGTGACAGTTTACATAAATTCAACGGTTAAACTAACTTTTAAAGTTACTCAGCTGATGCAAGTAATTTAATTCAGCTTTGAAACAAAAAGAAGTAAAATCTAAGGGCTAGAAAAGTCTTACAATGGTATGTTTGAACTTGGTTTAATTATGCAAGAGACTAATTCTAAGTGTTTTTAATAGCATAAAATAAAAACTTACAATGTTTTAGACATGCAATTTGAACAGGCGACGATACAGCGAATAAACAAGATTAACTCAAGAAAACATAAAACAACAACGTATCTGAATTAGTTCCATATAATTGTTGAACTTGATTTAGAGTATGATAGCCGGATTATTTACTACAAATATGTATAACTTGTAGTCAATATCCAGCAAATAATACTAAAAACCACGGTACAAAAATACGAAACTTTATTCAGGGTTAAAAGTTTTTTTGAAAATTTCTTCCAGGTTTTTTTAAGAACAACATTTTTTGCTCATTTTTAGTACAAAATAAAATTAAAGCTGAAAATTTGTTTTAACTAGTAAAACAACGTACTCTAAAGCAAATTTAAACGTGTATCTTTTTAAATGATATACAATTTTTTCTATATGAATCGTATTTAATTGATTTTTCAATAATTAACATAAAAAAGTTCTTATTTCTTTTTTAAATTTCCGATTTTTACAGGTTTTTTAATGATTTTTAGTTCAAGTTCTAGAATTTTCGAGAGTTTTTTAACCCAAATTGTCAAATTCCAGGTTTTCAAGTCTTTTTGCAACCATGTTTACTTACTACTTCGGTATTTTATTAGACAATTGTAGTAACTAGCTGTACTAGTAATTAACGAAGTTACTTAAAAATTAAACTAATGCAACAACTAAATAACACAGAATTAACAATGTTTAAGACATGGAATTTTAACAGGCGACAGTACACAACATAAAACAACAATTTCACTCTGAAGTAGTTCCATAAAATCGTTTAACTTGATTTAGAGTATAATATATGGATTACTTAATACAAATATACATAATTTGTAGTAAATATCCATCTTATAATACTAAAAACCACAGTATGAATATTAAACCTTGTATGTTACTTTTGTGTTTAAAATATTTGCTCACTATATGATGGTAGTAATTAAATACATTAAAAAATTAAAATTGAAAACAATTTAAAAACAAAAATGTTTAGAAAGCACAACAAACTAATTACTGATTTATCAAAGGTATGACCTTAATATTTAATGAGATTGAAAATCTAATTTCGAAATTTTAATTGATTTTAGAATTTAAATTCAATCTTAACAGTATTTAAAGGACTGGTATATTTATTTATTCGAATATATTTATTCGAATTTAATTTAAAGTTTAAGCAGATTTTTGATTGTCGTGTAAACTAAAATATTTACTCATTTTAAAGATAAAATCAAAACACTTTATTGGAAATATGAAAAAGAATTAACAAATTTTTAAGAATACAAATGAAAATAAGAAAACTAAAATAAGATATCTTGATTGTTACGTCATTTCAACAATAAAGAAATAAAAGACTTTGGGTAAAAAAAAATTTGATGAAGTAACTAATAACATGGACATTTTAATAATTTACGAACATTACAACATGATGTCTTCTTTAAACTACAAACCATAAAAGTTTGAAACTGATAGAGCTTAACCCAATAACTGATTTTTAAACCTCTATACCTAACATATTTAACAAAAATAGCATAACTATACCTCATACATAAAACATTAATATAATATATAACTACCTTTATTTAATCAATGTTATGTACAGTTCAGAAACAAAACGCTTGTATGAATTTTGACTAATTTAAAGCACCAAAAAACTGAAATGGTATTAGTAGATGCAGAGTTAATTGTCTAATTAGATAAGGTAATTCAAAGTAGGATAGTTTTTAGAATGAGTTACATTATGAAGTAAAATAAAAGGAAAATAATATTGAATCCGTAAACAACTGCTTCACTTAAGTTAAGTACAAACACATGCATAGATTTCTGAAGATCTAACGTTTAGTTATAAATAAAATTACCCTTTCCACAATAAAATCTCCAAAATCAAACCAACCAACTAAATAGTTCTATAGATAAATAATCAAAAATAAGTGTAATAAGTAAACTACGAACAACATTGCTAGAACTTGAATGGTTTATAATAAAACATAAAAAGAACCTATTTTCAGACATATTCTTAAGCTTTTTAATCGTTATTAGTTACTAAAAATTTATTACTTTGAAACTATTAAAACATTATCACAGTTTTGACAAAAGAACAAAATTCTAGATACGTGCATTTAATTGTTTTTAGCTCTTTAGTAGCAGATTATAAGTTAAGAATCAATTACTCTAATGAAGACAAATGAAGTTAAACTGAAACCCTAATCGTCGGAAAAACTAGTGGATAAACTAACGGATAATGGATAGTTAAACTGCGACAAAAACCAAAGGTATGTATAATTCTATTCAGTTTCTACTTAACTTTGGCTTAAGAGTATTTTAAATTACAAAAAAAAAAACTAAAATATAATAACGAATAAGTATAAACAGGGTTGCCACTCGTTTTTTCAAAAATTTTTCCAGGTTTTCAAAAGTACACATTTTTGGGTCTATTTTTAGTTAAAACTAAAACCTCTAGTAAATAATCTGTAAGGCAAGCAATTTGTTTAAACATGTATGTTGCAAACATTTAAAAACGTAGGGAATTCAATTGAATTTTATATTGGAAATAAACTAATTTTTTAGTAAAATTAGATGTAGAGTGAATAGTCTAAGTAGATAAGGTAATTCAAAGTAGGATTATTCAAAGAATAAGTTAGGTTGAGAAGTAAAATTAAAGGAAAAGAATGTTCGTAAATATCTGCTTCACTTGAACTAAATATAAACACATGCATAGATTTCTAGCGATCTAACGTTTAGATGAAAATAAAATTACCCTTTCCACATTATTTATCTTATTGAGCAATGTATTCAAAATCAAACCAACCAAATAGTTCTACAGCTCATTATAAAAAACATAAATTAGTGTAATAAATTACAAACAAAAATGCAAAAGCTAAGAAAAAGCTAAAAGCTATTTATCTATACATCGGGACACTTTAAAATATATGTTACTAAAACTAAGAGAAAGTTAGCATACTAAATGATACTACAAGATGACGTAATATTAGTGGGTATTAAGACTAAGTAAATTTCAAATAAAGTACCTAAATTAAATGGTCAAAAAAAGAAATTTTGTTACTATAACAATGCATACAACTTTATCTGGACAAACTAAGACGTTTGTTATGAGAAATTTGAGCTTAATTGGTAATTATTTGCGCTTAAAAGAACATGCTTAATTACTTGCACTTGAAGTAACTAAACTTGTTTACAAACAATATTAACTAAAGAGAAAAGTGGAAAAGTTTTTAAAAAAATTTTAAAATTATTTTACAATAACAACAATAAAACATCTAAATCATAAATAAAACATACATTTCAATCTAAAAATTACTTTTAAACCAAAATTTGAGTGTGAAGCTACTTTAAAATGTATTTTAAAATAGAAAATTAATGATGACAAAAAATATGTATACATTTGATGGATTATTCGCGTCGAATCAAGATTTTACTACTTAACATGCAAAAGTTGAAGGTTTTTTCAAAATTTCACAAAAATCCAGGTTTTTGGCAACCCTGGATGATCTAAATTTTACAACAAACATAAAAAGTAGACATTAGTATCAATAAAGTGTTGTGTACTTTTTACTTTATAGATCACAATGAAAGTTTTTGACTAAATGATAAGGAGAAAAACCAATTCAAATTTTATTAACAAAGAATGTTTCACTCGTTTGAACTAAACCAAACAAGATCAGGCAATAAAATATTACTAGTTAATTACGATATATGCTTAAATACAAGAACTTTACTAAAAAACATGTTATCCATTACTTATTATGTTAGTAATGCCTGCATTGTATGATACGTATATAGTTGGCTAATAAAATACAAAGCATTTTAAAACTAAACAATATCTGATATTTACTATGTGTCCATAACTTGTGTTATTATAAAATTCTTATTATTAATAATGAATGAGACTACCCAAAATGATGACGTAATAATCATGAATAAATAAAAATACCAAAATTTCATGAAAAAGACAGTAATTTGTTTGTTAGATTTTTGAAAATGGCCACGTTTTATGAATACAAATTGAGGTTTAAATTTATGAAGGAGACCAAAAAAGCCATATGGAAAAGTTCAGCTCAGTGTCAATTTAAGTAACAATTAAAGTTTCCAACGATGCATTATGCTTGACAATAATAACGACTACAGTGAACAACTTAAATATTTTGTGGCTTAGACACTGGTTGCAAAAAACTAGCAAAAATTATGTGTAGCACGGGCTTAATCTCTTTTATACAACGTTAGAGTGAAATTAGTCTGTCATATCTTATAATTCTAATCTTTAACTTAGCTGATTAAAATTTAAATGTTAGTTCACTTTGTGCATGGTTATTGTAATAAATTAACATTGTAATGTATCATAAATGTTAGCACAACTATGTTTGTGTGGTTCTATAGTAAGTGCAAGCTATACAACAAATTAGTTAGTACTTCAGTCGGAAAGCAAGTTTAATCTACTAACTTTATTGTAAAACTTAAGTAAGTATTTTGCCCAATAGGATGTAGCTAAAATTTAAGGCTTTTACCTACTTTAAACGGGTTATCAAAAAAATTAAACAAGAAAATACTTTTAAATTCCACACTTGTGAAGAAATAAAAAGTTTGTAAAACAACGTAAAAGAATCGCCACGTAGCTTATTCAGAAATCAAAATTGAATGATCTAATGTTAAACTTAGCCAAAGAAGTAAAAATTTAATGCATAAAAAAAAATCCAAAGTAAGAATTTAAAGTAATACTTCGATAAGATAAATAACAAAGAAGGCAACTACAACAGACTAAAAAAAAACTATAGCATTAAAACTAGTTTTGAAACACGTTATGTGAAATCAATTGAAAAGTACTGTTACATCCGTAATCATCTGGTTTAATAAAATTAAATATAAGCACAGATTAATAAAAGTATAACTTATGTTCTTGCATATACTGTCAATTTGAAAATTGTCAATTTGCTTAAAGTAGTCCAACAACCAAGAAAAAGATTGAGTAATAGTTTTGAGAATAGATAAGTAGGCTGAACAAAAAAAAAACATGAGTAAGAGGTGTAAATAATAGGTGTAATAGTTTTGACACATAGAATTTTTTGAGGAGTATTCGAATATTTTAGGGTTGCTTAAACTGAATGAAGCAGAAAATGACTGAGTTAGTTTCGTAAACCAGTGAAACAACAGTATTAAATAAAACGTAAAATTAGAAGCCCATTAAAATTTAAACTGTTTTTACTTATTTTATAGCAGATTGAAAACTGAGAATACAATTACTCTAATGAAGTCAATCTTCAAGCCTTGTGATCTAAAAAACTAGTAGAGAATATTCGATAACCTAAGACAAAAAAATGTATATAAAAATCTATTCAGCCTTTTCTTAATTTTGGGTCAGAAGATAATTAAATACGAAACTACAAAATAAAAATGTAATAACGTTTTAGACTTATAAACAAATGCTATTGATTTTAAAGAAAACCGTAGAAATTGTTATTTAAACTAACTTTTAATTGACTACTAACTTAAAAGACGAAGTTGGACCTAATCTTAATCCTGTTTAGAATAAGGTATGTTTAATCACGAATAAGACATAATTTACAAGAATACCAGAAGTTTTGTTATATTATAAACCATTATATAATAACTATATTAATTGAAATGAATGCTACAGCGTAAATAGTGACAAAGTTGGAGAAAACTTATGAACCAGTGTTGCCATAACTGAATACTTTTTAAACGGTACAATAAAGGAATGTATAATTTGTTTTTATTTTCTACTTATTAAAAACTGAAATCTTATTTCCTGCAATTAATTGGTAAATTAAGCAGTTTGTTTAAACACGTATGTTGCAAGTGCATTTTCAAAATTCAAGAACCAAATAACGTTTGCCCAAATTAAATATTATACTGGTGACAAACAAAAAAAGTATCAATAGTCGGAAAAGCAAAGAAAAATAACAGAGAAATTAGTTAACTTTCATAACTGTGAAGATAAATACAGAATTTAAGAAGTTGTTTAATTAAACAGTTTTGATTTCATATAACTATAAATTTCAAATTCTCAAAGAACTTTATTTTCTTATTCTTAAAAATTTAATTTAGTTAACTTTGATTGATGACCTGTAAACAAACTAAAAAACATTGATGGCAGAATTGCATGATGCCGCATTACAGTTTAGAGAAAAATGTTACTCTTCTTTTCTAAATAGACATGTACATTTTTTAATAAACATAAATAGCGTTGCAGTTAAACACGAAGAAAAAAGATTACATAATAAATACATACAAAGGAATAATAATTAAAACAAATATACTAAGGACAAAGAGGTTTATTTTCAAACTCATTGACAGCAAGTTTACGTTGTCAAATAAAAGTACCACTAAGATAATGTATGGTACACACAACCTTATATAGAAAAATAAGAACTTACACTTAAATAACGACATTTAAAGCTACAAAAATTTATGTTAATAAGTTTCTAAGACATTAAAAATAGTTAGTTACTAAACTGGCATAACGGTAATTGATTGAAAAACAAAAATATAAAACTGGTAATCGTTTAATCAATTTGTTACTATTTGGTTTACTTAACAATAAAAACAAACTCTGCGTAAAATTAATTGGATACAGACCGGGAAAACAGATTATAGAGGAAAGATAGTAGGGATGTATTACTGAAATGAAACAGCTTATCCGTTTAAGTTTAATAAAGACAGTTTTTTTTGCAAACTTTGAAAATAATTTAATTAACCACCGCATCAAGATGATAATCAATGATAAAGTAAAGTAAAGTTTAGTTGTGACTTAGAAGTATTAACACCTTTCTCGTACATCAAAGTCATAACTAAAAGGGGTGCCGACCAGCAGAGTAACCGGGCCTAAAGGACAAGAATTAAAAAAAAACTAAGGGCAGGCCGGAGAGATGACAGGTGCGAAGCACCGTGTCATCGACCGGCCGTAGCCCTTTGTTTTTTTTTAATTCTTGTCCGCTACCTAAAACTTATCTTTCAAACTCATTAACATAAAACCACTCAGTCATTATTGAAAAACAATAACTGATATTACCGTCAGGCCTTTAATGGTTATGCATCAATGAGTTAGATCACATAAGCTCAAGGTTAGTAAAAGATAACAGATAAAGACCGTACAAATACAACGCATAAACGTATATTTGTTTGGCAGTTACGCTACTCACGGTCCATTTGACAGTAAAAGGGGCCTACAAGAAAATAGGCCGTGGAGAAAAAGAGAAAAGGAAAAAAGTGAAAATTTTTTCGCCGGCGGAGCCGGCGAAATGCCTCAAAAAAATATTTTTTAATAATCTCCAACAAAATTTTTTCAATTATTTTCGGTTTGGGGGAATCCCCATTTTTGAAAAAATGGGTGGGGGGTCTTAAAAAATCAGTGCGTACCTCATGCGGGTGCGTACTTCTTAGAATGCGTACCTTATGGGTGTATACATTTTGTTGAAATCACACTCTTAATAGTTATGGTTTAGGCTTAATTTAAATGAATATAGCTTCAGATAGACATTACATCATCCTAGTTAATTACCTAATTATCCATATACATAGAACACAGTTTATCAATCTCATAGATAAAAGTACATTTTATTGACAGAAAATGAAGCAAATAAAATGTGTTTTATGAAACAAAAATTTGTTTTTAAATGTGTACATATATCTTTAGATGACTTAACTGTATTCCATGTATACTTAAATAATAATCAGTCAACTTGCTTATGTAAATTGACTTTACTTAAATAACCTTTGTATCAATACAGTATAAAACTTAAATTATCTCAAATTATTATTATTATTTCATATAAACAGTTGAAACTGTTTTGGTTTTAGTAGTAACCATACATTTTTTCAAAGAACATTTTTGAGTTGTAAAAAATAGTTTATATTTTTGTTCAATTTCAATTTTATACTGTTCCTACTACAGGTTATCATTTTATTTGTCATGCAATTACATAAGCTAAAGTTTTCCATGATAGTTAAGTTGGTAAATAATTGTTTAGTAATTGTCTAGCAATCTAATAAATACAAAGGTTTCTCATGCACTGTTACTACTATTAACTGTTATACTTTGATTTACTTTATATATTTACCAATAGACTTAAACTTTGAATGCTTAGTGTATTAATCATCATTGAATTCAGGCAACTTATTGTGTCTTTCTTGAAGTGTGCATAGAAATTAAAGGTGTTTGATGTTTTGAACTTATCATTTTTATTCATTGTTACAAACTAAAACAGTTAAACCATACTACTTTGTGTCAATAACATTTGTTTGGTAGCCTGTGGTTTATTTAAAAGCTTGTCAAATACTTGCATTTTAAGTAATCTGCATTTAAAATCTTAATAAACTAATATTTTTACATTTCCCAAAACTTAGTCTTTTTTTGACATATACTTAGAAAACAGTTCAGCAAGTTGTTAATAAAAGCTTATTAGTGCATTCATATGAACAAAAGAAAATATTGATAGACAGAAGAAGAGAAAGAAGTTAGTAATAGAAGAATATAAAAAAATAAGCAAAGGTAAAAGTAAACCTCATAGCACATATGCACTAACAACCTTTAAATTTTGCTTGCTGTGAACTGCTTTGTAAATATATGAATGTAAACTTAAAATTTTGGAACATTTTGTTTACTAGCAAACCTAATCCTGGTATGGTTTAACTGTTTTTTTTTTTGTAAGAAAAAGTAAAACAGTTTATTTTTGAAACTAATAACAATTTTGTTTTTGTAACTACTCTTGCAACTTATTTTTTATGCACACTTTAAGAAGTACTTCTTATTACAAATCATCAATCTATTAATATATAAAACTACATTATCACTATCAGAATAAACCAATTTAAATTTCATGCTGTGAATAAACTTTTACAATTAGCTTGGGTTACTGTCTTTTTGGGCTTCACTCATGAATACAATACTTCTTTATGAAAGCTTATAAAACTTAGCACAAATGATGCTACTTTTAAATTATCTTAATTATGTCTTATTCAAGTTTTCTTTTAAGGTAGCTTAGTTATCATAGGAGAATGAAGCCCAACAAGACAAACATATATTTATGAACTAAGGTTACAAATCTATGAATAGATAAGCTAGTCTGAATTTGTGCAAAACTTAATTAACACCTAAAGCTTAATCTTATTTAAGCAAGAGCACTCAAAAACTTTAATAGTAACAAAAGAGCTCAACAATTAATTAGTAAAAAACATAAAGTTTGAAAACAAAATATCAAGATTTATTATAGATATCCAAAAATCTGAATTGTAACCCTAGCAAAAATAAGTTTTGCACAAATTAAAACAACCTAATTTACTATTAAACAAACTAACCTCAACAGCTGCTGTAGTAGGTACTCATCATCCAAAAAAGGTAATCCATTGTCTGATCTCAACATGTAGGAAAAAGTCACAGTTACAACTTATAAACATAAAGGCTTGAAACAACCTCAGAAGTTTTAAAACTTTACAGAGGATCAAGAAACTTTTCAATACAGTTCTTCTTAGCTTTTTTCTATTAATGTTTCAAGCATTTCAAAGACTGAAGTGCAAGTTTTTGAAGCCTTTTGAAGATTTTTTTCTAGCATCATGTAAGTCTGAACATTTTATGTTAAACATGCTTGTAATACTAATAAACTTGTAACAATTTTTGTGAGTAAAGATATATGCATTCTATGATGAATTAGAAGATAAAATAAAGAATATTTTTAAGGTTTTAACTTGTAACAATTTTTGTAAGTAAAGATGTAGGCATTCTAGATGAATTAGAAGATAAAATAAAGAATATTTTTAAAGGTTTCAACTTGCAACAATTTTTGTGAGTAAAGATATATGCATTCTATGATGAACTAGAACATAAAATAAAGAATATTTTTAAAGGTTTTACATGTAAAATAACATCAGTTATCAACATAAATCTTCAAGAATGTTGATTCCCATACTAGATCAAATGTTTTCTTAAATTGATTACACAATTTAGAAATATAAGAGGTTTGGAAATAAAATGAGCAACAATTGTAAAGTTTTATCTTCAAGAATATTAACAATCAGTTAGAGTTTGCCTAAGTGTTTTACAAAGCTTACTTAAACAGCATAGAAAAAGAAAAAAAAGTTCAGATTTACTTTACACCTACAGCATATGAAGCAGCTACTACTAGAAGTGATTTTCTCAAAAGAATTTTCATTGAAAAAAATATTTTGCAAAATACTGTTTGGTTGTGATGTCACATTAAAATGTAAGACTTTACAGAATTTAATAAAAACTACAAATTGAAACACTATCTTAGCATAGCAGGGTGATTTTTAAACTTTTCGAACATAAAGTATTTTTATTTCACATAATCTTAAAGCTTATATAGTTTTTTCGTACAAACATTATTGTTTAAATCTTGTTTTCATTTAATTTACACCTTTTTTATTACATTAGTGATAACTGGTTGAACATATTGTTTAACATTTAAGCTACAGTAATTCATTGTGCTCTTTTAAACTACATTAACAATTTTATAAAAGGATATGAATTAAGTATTTAACTCTAAATTGTAAAAATTGTTTTTTATTCGTTTCAAAGATGTTTATTACTTAATAAATTGTATAACTATATTTAGCTTAAAGCCTTTATTTTCATCAGGTAATAGCATTACATTTAACTTTTGCTAACTCATTTTAGATATAATTTAGTTTGAATCGTTTTGCTATATTTTCCAAAACTACACAGTTTTTCTTAGTCATTGATGTAACCACTTTTTGTTACTTTTTTACTGTACAAATGATACTTGGTTAAACATATTGTTTAAATTTGAAGTTAAACAATTCATATAAACTACAATTGGCAACGTTTTAAAAGTATATGAAACAAGTATTTAACTCTAAATTTTACAAAACTGCTTTTAATTTGTTTATTATCACTAAATAATTTGTTACAGAAGAATTATGTGTAGTTTGAAATCTTTTTTCATCAGTTTGTAGCATTACATTTAAAGCTTTGTAAGTTCATTTTAGTTATAAATTAGTTTAAAACGCTTTGCCATGTTTGCCAAAAAGTAAAGAGTTTTTGTAGTCATTGATATAACAACTTTAAATTTGAAGCAAATAGAAAAAAAAACATATTGTGCGTAGTGAATGAAAGCTTAACAGAGACACAGTAATAAAAACATTTATGAATGACTTTGAAAAAAACTTTGCTTTTACTGATTAAAGCAAAAAATCCACATGTGACAACATGAAAAAACTCTGGAGTGTATTATTGAAACAAAGTTCAAACAGTTAAATAATTTATGATTCTCACTCACAAAATTATTAGTATGTGCACAAAATAATTAAAGCATCTTAGAACAATGATGGATTTTTTTAAGTTAGGATTTCTTTATAATTCATTTCATAGTTAAAAAACCATCAAAAAATTAAATATCATGATCAGCTTTTATTTAACATGTAAAATATATATGAATACCTTGCATGTTAAATTACAGCTGATCATGCCATTTAATTTTTTGTTGTTTTTTTATGAAATATTAAGATATCCTAACTTAAATAAAAGCATCATTGTTTGACAATGTTTTTATTATTTTTAAATAAACAAGCAATAGGTAAGTTGTCAACTGTATTCACTGACTTGATTTCTTTTTTGTACTAATTTATTACATTAGCATTAAATGTAATACTGTTTTTTTTAGTTTACTTAATAAGTAATGTCACATATATCATTGATAAGTTCCTGAAACAATTTAAACTAATGATCTCGACATACAACTTTGTTTTTTATAATTAAAAACATTATAGTCTTTAGTTTAAAATATATTTTTACAATGAAAATATGATCAACTGTTGTTATAATAACAATGAATTTCAAGCAGTTTTAAGCCACAAGGAAGATGGTAACAAAACTGGTCAGTTTAAATTTTTCTTAAGTCAGTTAAGTGTTTTCATTAACAAAAAGATTAATGTTTTCTAAACAAGTATTTTCAATAGACTGCTGTAAAATATTCTCATGCAGCTAGAATAAGTTTTATCTTAAAATTTTTCTATTTTTGGAAAGTTTTTATTGTGATTTTTTTTATAACTTCCAATAATGTTATAGTTAAAAATTTTGTAAAGTTTAATAAATTTATTTTTTCAAATGTTTTTGTATCAAATAATGTGTTCTGAAACAGGTGTACAGTCTTGCAGATTGAAGAAGCAAAATAAAACTTACCAAACCAAGCTATGAAAAAGAACAGCTGAGCAATAACATTTATTTTGAATGAAAACCCCACCCAAAATAACCTTTACAATGGTTAGTTTCAAACATAAATCTAATAAGTGTGAAAGCTCTAAATAAAAAAGATTTAATAAAAATTCAATCTAATGTCTTAATAGTATAACTAAAATGTTATATCACAGAACATGACAGTAGCTTAAAACTACTTGAAGTTACTTTGAAATTGTCTGTATCTCACAAATTAGGCATTGAAAATTTTTAAATAATATTGATTTGGTGTTAAACACATCACTGCAAATAAAATTTTATCTTCAGACAGTACTTTTAGACATTTTTTAAATAATATATATTTAAATAAATGAATATTATAATTGAACATATGCTCTTGCTGAGTAAACTTCATAAAGTAAAATAAATGCACATACTGTTAACTGTGTGATTTTTGTACTGTAAGCAATAAGAAAAACTGAGTCTAAGTTTTACAGTTCTGAAAGAGGTTTTATGAAAACCCTTTAAAAATAAGTTTGTATAACATATGTAGTTTTATTTAATTAAAAAATAACTTAAATCAATAGTTAGCTTTTTAGTTTATTTTTTTTTGCACATTTCTAAGAAGAGTGTAATAGAAGTTTTTGGATTCAATCATATTTTCAGATTCTTTTTTATTAAATCCATTATTTACTAAATAACCTTGTTGCAACTGCTTTCAGTTACTTTATTAAAACTAGTTTAATTGTACAGCTTCAAGAGAAGTATTCAGAAACCCCATTATTGTATATATATGCATATATGTAGTTTTGTTTAACAAATACAATTTCTCTTTTCATTAACTTATTAAATTGTTTTTTTTTTCATAGTTCTAAAGCAAGCGTTGTAGACAATCTCAAGTATGATTTCTTGAACGATTACACGAACGATCT
>NW_028139460.1:0-72892 GCF_965202585.1 Thalia democratica
GAAGTACAACGGTACGTCACAAAGTAATAAACAATTTAGTTTAATCTAAACTCATATTATGTAATTTATTTTCTATATTTATACTTTGTTTAAATATTATCTTTAAGCGATGATTTAAAAGTCTGAAAATTCAACAACTACTAGAAAAGAGTCTGTGCTCATATGTTTAAAGTTTTTATTTTTAATATTATGTTACTTATTTATTTTTAAATATATAAGACAGAAAAATAAATAGCTATTAAATATACTGTTTAATAAAAACTCAACTTACTTAATTAAATCTTTTTATTAATCATTAAATTTTTTGTTTAAACTTGAATACTGTTTTAGTTTTTTAATATATTTAAATAACAATAAAAACAAAACTTTTCTAAAGTAGATAGACTTTACTAAACTAGACAATATTTAATCTAAAAGCTTATGATAGTTTTAAGTTCTTTAGCTTGTAATATTAAAATTAATAAAAAATACTCAATAAACAAGTATTAAAAGTTTAAACTTATTAATATTCAAACCGTTAGATGAATTACAAATACTAAGAATGTTTTATCCATTACATATGAGATGTTATTTGGCAATGTAACTAGACGAACAACTAAATTGTAATCTTATGTATACCGTTCTAGTTGGGAGACTTATAAAACTAAACTATTAAAACTATTTAAAATAAAACAACTTCACAAGGCAACAAATTTACTTTAATCTTCAATTTTAGTTTGAGTAAGCTCATTAACATTAAAACTTTGTTTTGATGTACATAGATTTGTTAGATTAAAAATATTCTTAATTACAAACTTAATCTTGATTTTCAATAGCAAAAAAAATCGTTAAAATATTTTTTTGTTAAAATTAAGTTTTTCAACAATTGTGCAACCGAGACTTGTATGTAGTCTAAATAAAATTTTATTTTGTGGTTTTATATCGTGGCTTAAAAACTGATGATTAAAGTTTGAAATACTATACTTATTTATGTTTTACCTTTTAAAGTGTTCTAACAGGTAAACTTACGGAGTAGCCCAGTATAACTAATATTTGGAATAAATCTATTTTTCATATTTGTTATAAAACTTATTTAAAAATAAAATAAGATAACAACAAAAACAACGATACAATTTGACGAAAAAGTTAATTTTCAATTTTAGACCAACATACAATATTATCTTATTTAGTACAACAAAGACCTTAGTTGCATATTTAACAGGAATATCATTATTCTCAAAGTTTGCAGGGTTATATGTTGACGGTTTTACAACCGCCTCAAAATACTATTTGAAAACTACTACGTCGGTCAGAATAGTTTGTTTCAAATGTTTTTTTAACTTATAATATTTGTTGGTCATGAAGCAAGCGTGTGTTGGTACGTCTTTGTAAACGAGAGAATTAATTGAAACGTCATTATTTACGAGAGATTCATCTGAACGTAATTATTTCAAGAGATTTAATTTAAGCGTCAATATTTTTGAGAGTTTTAAACTGTCGTGAGTTGAGGACTTGGAACGGAAAATTTTATTGTTTTACAGTTAGTTTTGTTTGACACTGAAAAGCTTAGATATAGCGTGGTAGTTTGTTAGGGTGTGCGCAAATCTACTTTAAAAAAAAAAAGGATACCCTAGCTCAAAAGTTTTGTTTTAAGCAATATACAAACTTAACGTTAAGTACTACAACTAAAATATTTTTTCTATCAAAAAAAGTCGAATTTACTGTAAATACAAAAAAAATTTATTTCATATTTAGAATTTTTTAAACAATTATAGCTAATATTTGTTTATCGAAATTCATATATAGTTTTCTCTACTTGAACTAATATAAACTAACTAACATAAAATTAGTACTAAATCATTATCAACAAACAACAAATATAATACTAAAACTTTTTTTTTTGTAAGTGACTAGGAAAACAATACTAAACTTATTAATATCTTAAAAAAAATTTAGTTTGTTTATAACAGCAAAATATCTTTAAAGATAAATAGCAAAATAAACAATAAATTAAAGTTGGGCTTAGCCAAAAAAGTGTAAAACACACTACAGGTAATAATTCCCAATAACAAACTTTTTTTATCTAAAAATTTTAATATTTTTCAAAAATTTAAAACAATTCTATTTAAATTAAATTGAACAAATTTAAACTAAAAAGCAGAGTTTAGTGAGGGTTTGCTTCATAATGGACATACTTAATAATACAAAAAAACTGTTTACATGAAAACTAAAAATAAAAAAAAAAAATAATTTCTATGATAGTTATTTATTTCAAAAATTCTATTTTTATTTTGTAAAATTATTTTAATTAAAAATATACACTCACTTTTACAAAAGAAAAAAAAAATAATTTTTCTATTTAGGATACGAAAAAATGTAATTTTTTAATTAAATTGATGATGTTTTTATAATGAAAATAAAGCCGATAAAAGATTTATTTTTGAACAAGCTAAACTTTTTTTCTTTGTTTTTACTTATTTTTTAAATTATAAAATACTAATAAGCTTTTTTTTTTAACTAACATGTATTTAAGGTAATGAATTTTTAAAAGGAAACTAGAAACTTTTTCTTTCACCTAACTTACACAATACAGTAGCGATTTCTTATCAATAATACTAAGTGTACTGAGTTTACATTGTTTACAAGAAAACAGAAACATTGTTAATAGATAGAAAGTATCGTATTTTATGTAAGGTTTTTTTAGTTTTTTTCATAAACATCAAAAGTATCCCGTATCACATTTTGTAAAAAATTCATCGTAATCGTAAAGTAGTTGTTGTAACAAAACTTTAATTTTAGAGTTTATTTCACTAGTACTATAAACCTATGATCAAGTATTTATTCATAACTTAAAATTAATCCAAAAGCAAGCGTGTATTTATACTTTAGCATAGTAAGTATTGCATTTAAACCAGTTTCGCCTATTAGCAATTTTAGTTTTTTAATGTGACGTGCGGAAGCTAATTTGTTTGTTTTTTATCCGAAAAATTATGCTTTTTTGTTTAACAAGCTAATTGTACCATGATTTTGCTACCTAAAGTTTAACTTGAGCGTTCAACTTCTTCAATTGTTGTTCTTGTTACATGTATTTTCAGAAGTTTAGAAACACTTGAAAAATTATGAGAATATTATTTTTCAACTTTTTTTTATTAAACGACAAAAAAACGCTTAAAATAATAAGCCCTAGGAACTGATGCGCGTAGAATCTTTTGGTTATAAAGTTTCGCACCACAGTATACCTTTTAACGTCGTCTTTTTTAAAAATAAATCAATAAAAGTATACACTTATCAAGTATTAAATATTTAAGGAACTTAAATTTATTACATCTTAACAAGCTAAAACTGACTATGAAATAAAATTCTCTGTACTTGAGTACATTTAATTTTTCAATAGTGTAACTTTGTGAGTTCTATGACATGCATTTTATCTCTTGATAAGCCTTAATTAATATTAAGTTAGTAAAAATGTTTGTTCAGTTCGTGTTAACAAAGAGCGCTTTAATATATTGCATCAGCAAATAATTAACAAGTCTCTTTTGTACTACTAAGATAATATCATGTATCTGGATAATATAAACTATTTTTTTTATGTTTAAAACAATATAAGTTTAATTTAATCATTATAAATAGTAGTCTCGTCCATTATATAACAACAATTTATAAGATTCAATTAAAAATTAATACTTTTTAGTATTTTAACTTTTTTTTTATTTTATTTAAAACATTTAATTTTGTTGTATAAAAATAGACCATATTTTAGTTGTGTTTAATATAAAATAATCTAAACAGAACAAATAAAAGGTTTTAATTAGGAAAACGATAAAATAAATTTTTTTATGTAATTGCAACTAAAAAAATAATAATACTTAAATCAAAAACCAACACCATGTTTTTTACAAGTAAAGATTTAAAATGTAAAAATCTATTCATTTTTTTCATAATCGAACAATCACAGATCAAATTGATTGGAAGAGTTTCTGTAAAATAAAACAAGCCTATTACTGATACCTAGTCCAAATGTACAAGAACTTAGATTTTTAGTTTTGTTAATATTAAAAGCGATAAATTTTTTAGATACATTGAAAAACGTAAAAGCAATTTAAATTGATTACTGTACAAATATAACAATAAAGTTTATACTTCAAATTTTAAATTAAATGTTTTTATATTTCTGATATAATAATTGTTTTACTAAGTTTATTTAGCAAACTAAAAAAGTTAATCTTTTATTTTAATTTTATTACTATATTAAACTTTATAGTACTCAGTAAAAAATTGTTTTCAAACAACTATTAATGAGTTAGGCATAACATTTTTTATCTAATAAAAAAAAATAATTTTAATAAGTTAAAAATAAATGAAATTACTTAAATGTTTATGTATAGTAGTTGTCTTAGCTATGTAAATTAACCAGATATATAAAGTAAATTACGTTTAAACTTTAGGAAGCTATGTTTTGTATTGAAAGGTTATTTAGAAGTCAATTCAGATTTACACTTAAATAAGCACTTGTCAAGTTTAATAAGTTATCTAAAAAAACAAAGTTATGTTTTAAATTTTAAACTTATGCAATGATTATTGGGATTGAGCTTTATAGCTCTTCAAAAAACTAATACACGAAAATGTATTGAGAATGCTCAGAAATTCTGTCAACACTGAAATAAGTATCTAACATGTAAAGAATATCCGTAGCGATATTAAATGTTACGTTACAAAACACTTCAAATGTAAAATTTTTAACTTTTTCTTATCTTTCTCTTGTATCCAAACAAAAAAACGCATACATTGTAAATAATCGTAAATTTAACATTTCAAAGCTGTTTTCCTTGAAATTTAAACAAATTAGTAGAATTAAGTTTTTAAATTAAAAAAACTGTGAAAAACGATAACTTTGTACTCAGGATAAATATTTTTAAAAATTGTGTAACAATTTAAAATATTATAAATAATATAATTTATATAAATAAAAAACATAAACAGTCAAAACTTATTAACGAAACTTAATTTACCAAAATCTATTTTATAACTATTTAAACCTTAAGATTAATATCCTATTACCGTGAAAGTTAGATTTGCAAGGTCAGAAAACAACTGATAAGTAAATTTTACAAATAATTAAAAAAAAATACTTATAATTTAGTACTTTATTTTTTAATGTGATTAAACACATTTAAATAGTATATATAACAACAAAACTTAATTTTATTAATATAAACACTTTTATTTAATTACTAATAA
Source organism: Thalia democratica (assembly GCF_965202585.1). Taxonomy (NCBI): domain Eukaryota; kingdom Metazoa; phylum Chordata; class Thaliacea; order Salpida; family Salpidae; genus Thalia; species Thalia democratica. Next base: position 5,218 of record NW_028139460.1, read on the forward strand.
TATTTTTGATACTACTAATAGCAAAGATGCAAGCGTTTTATTTCTTCCAAATAACCAAAAAACTTTTTTGTTTATAGCAAAGGTTATTGCAGCAGAACGCAGAGCTCTTACAAACTTTATAAATTTTATATTTTTAGCGGAAGTTTAAATGCAACATCATTGGTCAGCAGAAAGCTTAAGTTTTTTAATAACTACTTACTTATTTGGATAAGTAAATGTTTTTGAACAATATTTTACGGGAAATTACAGTATTTTCACCGAGTTTATTTTTTCAAAGTTGTTTTTTTAATGAAAACAACTAGAACAATGTTTTTTGTTTAATTTACGATTTATTTCAATCTGATTAAAAGTAAAACAAATTTACTTGTAGCACAAAAAAAATAAAAACATTTCAACATTACAGACTAAAATTCAACCTTGTTAATCAACGAAATACAACATGTTTAATTTTAATTTTAGGTAAAATAGTTTGACAGATAAAACAATTAATAATTAAAATAACATATAACAAGGAAATTTTAACTAGATAAACTTATGTAAAAGCTTTTGTAGGTAAAAGTTATACTTTATAAAAAATATTTTATAAAAATGTTTTTAAACTCTAATTAAGTTAATGAGTTGAAAATTTAGCTTGACATTTTTAAAACTATTGTACTCAAATGTAAAAATTACAACGTTTATATAAACTATAATAAATTATTTTTTGAGAAATTAATAGCTTCTTTTATAATAAGAACTTATTAATATATATAAACCTTTAAAAACTGTTTCGATAAATTTTTATACTTAAAAAGTAAAAAAAAAATAGCTCGATAATTTAAACTAAACTAATTACGCTTTAGAAGTAATAACTCATTTAGCTAATAAAAACTATCCAATTTATCTTTTAAACTTTTGTTATTGCTTACGAGTATTTAACTCGTCGAAATAAAATTTTGCTTTTGGACTTTGAATCTTTAATAATTCATATCACTATATAATACAAATTTTCAAATTTCTGAATCGTAAAAAATTTTCGCGTTGCTTCATAATTTAGCTGCAATGTATTATTTTAACACAAATTTTTTTAAGTTATAAAAATGTGTTAAACGTTTATTTTCACTAAAAACTTTAAAGAAAATTACAGCAGCTTTTATCATTTTTAATACAAGAGTTTCATAAATCTGTAAAGCTTAAATTAGCAATGTAGCAACGCTAAAGTAAATCGTTATAAGTTTTAAATTTCAACACAACATAAAATACATTAATGTTTTGAAATTTTCTTTTTATTTATAATTTATTATATGTTTTTATAAAGTACAACTCTAATAAATTCGTCTACAAAACATACTAAAAACAAAGTTTTTATCTTTAAATTTTAATTTGTAAAGTTATATCTGTACGTCGAATAACAAATTAAAAAAGAATTATACTGCTTGTATTTTTTTCTTATAAGAGACTTTCTTTAGATTTAAAGCAGTAGGTTAAATACTTAATATTGTGGAAATGTTATTACCGATTGAGAAACCATAAAGTATAAACTAGTTGGTAAAGTTTTCAATTAGTTTTACTTTTATTTTAACACCTTAAGTGCAGGTAGAGATTAATAAAACAATGTCTACGATTGACCTAAAGAATTTTCAGACTTGACTTAGCAATAAAATTAACTAGTCAATTCGACTGATCTTAAATGTTTATAAATTTTAGTTTACTTGTGATGTTTCTTTTATCTTACAAAATTTGTTTTTTTACAAAATTAAAAATAAAATGTTTTTATATTTATGTATCAAATAAAATTAATACAATACATTTAAAACAAAATATTAAAACAATAACATTTTGAAACTAAGTGTCAATTTATGAATATTTTTTTTTGGGCATATTTCAGCTTAAATGTTATTTTACAAACTTTTATGTTGTTTAATATCGTTTATTGATCAAATAAAAAAATGTTAACAACCCTTTTATTTAACAATTTTAATCTATATGTGGTAGTGAAAAATTTTGAAAAATAAACTTAAAATAACTCTGTTGCAACGTAAAGTTAATACTAAGTATTTAAAAATTTTGAACTGTTTTTTCTTATTTGAATTTTTTTTAATGTTAAGATTAGGCTTTTACTTCTTTTGAAAATGTAAAACTTATTTTATGTATAAATACAAAATTATAAAAAATTATAACGTTTGACAAAAAAATGATATCTACTTAATTGTTAACGTGTTTTGTTATTATGAAACTAGCAAGACTTTTTACAAACACATAATTTAATTTTGTAGAAACATTTATACCAACTCGAAGTTTGTTTAAATAAAAAATTGTGCTAGAAGTTGTATTTACAAAATACCAGTATTTCTAATATTACAAGTACTCTGAATCAAAATTCAAAACTATTGAGACTTATCACTACGTCACTTATCACTGCAGATGTAAGTTTAAATCTTGATCTCGTTATAAAATGTTAATCTGACTTCTTTGTACGTTTGAAGAAGTCAATATTTTAATCAAATTCATAAACTTTCAAAATAAGCCTAAAATAAATAATTAATTTTTAATAACAAATTATTTTTTTTTTTCCTTTTTTTAATATATGCTAGTTTTTACCTTAAGTGTAAAAAAAAACTATTTAGCACTACCTACTTAAGACAATTGATAAGTTTGAACTTAAGTTTAGTTTAAAAAAACTCAAACCATGATCAAAATTTATTGTAACGAAAAATTATACCTAGATTTTACATGTATATTATTATTAAATTTTAAATATTACTTTAATTTATGTGTTAATATTGAAATTTTAAATTTATACGGATTATTATAAAACTTTTTAAATTATTTAAGTCTGTTTTGATAGTATTCGAGATACATTACGTTCATAAGAGTATTTAAAACAATTTACATACTTAAAACAACTTTTTAAAACAAACAATAGACTTTTATAACAAAAATGAGGTAAGTTAAACTTATAAAGTAAATTTTAACACAAGCATGTATTAAAAAGGTTAACCTATATTCTAAACTTCTGTTAAGTTATCAGCTTTTTTTAATTGTCAAAAAACTAATCAAAAAAGTTCTGTCATTGTTATAAACACAATTAAATGCATTTCTTACAAATGTAGGTACCTTGATACAAAATTAAAACTGCTGAATTCTTTACTACTTTACTGTTCTCTGCAGGTGTAAGTTATAAAATAAATTTTAAAATATTGCTCGATTTTATTACATGGTAGTGAAAGGTTTTATTTTTATAAAAATGTATTTAAATTGGTTACTCAAATTTAATTTAATGTAAAATGTTAATATCTTAACTAATTATTAATTTGATTGCTTTTTAAAAAAAAACTTACATTTACGCTTATATTTTATTTAATAGTTCTCAAATTTATAAACAAATATTCTTCTTATTAGTTGTTTTGTTCGTAAAAGTTTTTTGTACACCCAATCCTTTGACGAAATTGTTTTACAACTAATTTAACTATTTAACTAATAAACAGTATAAGTTGAATAATCAAAACTACTTTGTGATGATTTTCAACTCGAGCAATCTAACACTTGGAATACAGAAAATATGTTTTTTTAAATATCATAAAATTTTCTATAAGCTTGTTAATACTTTTATTTGAAAATATTTTACTTTTTTTAATTGAAAAATTAAATTAAAAAAAAAAACTACCAATTGTAACTAAGTATTATTGTTTTAGCTCGTCTGAATATTACAAAAATACAATTTTATTACAATTCTTAAAGAGGGTGGCTAATAAAAATTTAAAACTGTTAACTTTTTCAGAAACTTAAATATTACGTCACTACTTAGTTTATTTAAAAACCAAAGTGTTTTTATTTATTTAGTGTTTGCTTTGTTCCTTTGTTTTAGTTTGTACAAAAATGTTATTATTAAAGTTTAACTTTCTGAAGTCAACTATTTATTCAGTTAAACGATTTTTTTTCAGGTTTTAAAAACTATTATACTATATAAAAACCTAAAAATGGAAACTTTGTAACCTTAAAACTACGATAGGAACTAAAATATGTTTTGTAATCTTTATTTATTATGTATTTAAAAATTTAATACCAAAAAACTTTATTCTTTTGGAAAAATGTTGTAATAATGATATAAAAGTTTAGCTGTCATAAGTTTTATAGAAAAAAATTCAATTTCCTTAAGTATACAATTTCGTTTAGTCATTTAAACTGTTGATAAAAACATTAATTAATTACTGTATAGATATCAGAAAATATTTATTTCTAATTACACTTATGTTATACATGCGAGAATTTAGCTCGTAAAAATTAATGTCTGTATACAATCTTAGTAAACAGCAAAATATTCTATTTATAAATAGTTTAAGTTAAAAATTTTTAGTTGTTATTATTTGAACCTACGTCACAATTTTTTTGATAATATTGTATATAATCTTTTATATTGGATGAATTTTTGTCTATTCAGAAAACAGTTTTCATTTTAAAACAGTGGTTTCCGAAATCGAAAAAATAAGCAAGTTTCATATCAAGTTTCTATTTAAATGTACAACAAACTAAAGATTATTAACTTTTTATTTTCATATTAAACCTTTTAAATTTTGTATGAATGTTTTAATTTTTTTTAAAGACTACAAACAAGACTAGTAATGAATATAGTAAGTGTTTGTTTAGATACAATATTACTATAATTTGGAAAATTTTATAGCAGTTAAGAAGAGATTATAATGTTTATTTGATAAATATTTCTATTAATATAAACTGTTAAAAAATATATTGTGTGAAATGCTGGCTATAAAACAAAAACTGAAATTTTCTAAAATATTATATTTATAGATTAAGAAAACAAATCATATCAAAATATAAAACTATAAGGTCCAAAAATCTATAAATAGTATTTGAAACTAACCTATATTTTAAATTAGGTAATTAAACTGGAATATTTAACATTACTAATTTAATCAAGTATATAAAGAAGTTCAAAAAATAAAAAGTTACTTTAAAATAGCTTCATTTAAGTAAATAATAAAAATTTACATGCCCTTCAAAAAGTTTTGTAAAACAGACTAAATACAAAAAAATTGTTTTTTTAAGTTAAACGCTTTTCATTTGAGTTCTAATAAACAATTGTTACGTTTTAAAATTTGAATAACACTTTATTTGGGTGATAGTTAAATGTTAAAATTTAAGTTTTATATATTTTATTTTAAGTTTTTTTTTTTAACTGAAAAAAAAAAATAACAATAACATAATTTAAGTTAAATTAAATTAAAAAACAGTTATGATATAATGTAAAACGTAACCACATTATTACTTAATGAAACAACATCATTTTTTATGGGTATATACTTCTGTTTGTTACAGACGTAAAGAAGTCTTAAACAACTTATTTGAACTTTAATTTTTTAAATATATGTACAAACATAAAAAGTTTTGGAAAAGTTTTCTTGATGGTTTAGATTTACCTAAAGCTATTCTGTTAATGCATATGGTTATAGCCAAATTTTAGATGTTTTAAGTTATTATATTATATTTAATAAAAAATATTATTAAATATAATTCATTTGCATTTTAAATGTGAAACTTTTATCACAAATATGTAGATAAATAATTTTCCGAAACTTTGAATCGATAATGAAAAGTAACAGCTATTTAATAAAAAGAATCCATTTTAGTAACAAAAAACTAGTAAAAACTAATTACTAACTTTTGGTTTGATTGTTTAGACATATTTTATGCGAAGGAAAAGTTCTTTAAAACAATAAACTTGTTTTTACCTTAAAAGTATTTTTTACTTTGTAGGAGTTTAAAAAAATTAAAAAGAAAGTTTAAAATTTAGGAAATTCAACTAAAAATTTATAGCTTTTATAAAAAACGCCTATTCCAATCATATAATATGTAATATAAAAAAAAAATAAATAACAAAAATTAAAAATAGAATGTAAATTAAGTTATACAAATCATATATAAAGTACTACTAAATTGATTATTTATTATTTAAAAATAAAATCATTTCTACTAGAAATATTATAAACAAACTTGGTCTTGTTTTCAAACTTGGTTTAAAAACTCTACATTGTGCTATAATTTAAGAGCAAAGATTCTAATTTATAAATAGAGTAAGGTAAGATTATTAAAGTAAATTTTCTTTAAACAATCAGTTATATTTAAGAAATTCTTTTTTAATATTTACCTCAGTTTATTTAAAATCTAAGAAGTAAAGTTTATATTGTGTAGATCAGTACAAAACCTACAAAATATAATTTAAGTTTAATAAAAACTGCTAAGCTACAAAGTTTTATTTTATTTCTAAACATGTACTTTTAATTATGTCTAAGTTCAATTGATAGAAAAGTAAACAAACTACAAACTCCATGCTCAACAAAAGTAATATATTTTACTATCCGTAAGCACATAAAAATACCCATATTAAACCATAATAAATAACATGTTATTCTTTTCTAACGTCATTTCTAACAGTAACATATTGCATATACTTTTTTTAAAGGTCAAACTTTTTGTCAAATTTGTGCCCATAAAATTATTCATAAAGTAAATAAGTTTAGTTGTTTACTGATAAAGTTTTACTGTTTAGTATATTGAAAATAATTTATTTAAAATTTTTTTATTGAAAGTTAATTTTTGAAACTGCTATAGCTTTTTAGCTATAATAAAGTTTTTGATTAAATAGAAACTCTTTGCTAAATACTTAAGTAAATGTCTTTATTATAAATAGTGAATGAAAAAATATATGTTTTTACCATTCAGAATGTTTAGTTAGTTTTCGTTTTTATAAGTTATTGTAATGTAAACATATTTTTGAGAAATAAAACAAAATACATTTTAGTATTATTTTTGTACGAGCAACCTAGACTTAACCGCATTTTGTTAAACAAATTAAAATAAACGTTTACTGTATTAAAAAGTTTCTGAATTTGAAAAATAAATAAAAAAGTTATAATAAAAAGTAAAGTTATAACTAAAACATTATCTAAATGTTAAAGTCAATAAAAAATTATGTTTACTACCAAAAACTATTATATATATATAATTAAATCATATTTGAAACTTACGATAATAAAATTCAATTTTTAGTTATATTTGAAAACGCAACTAGTATAAAACTAATTTATACCAAAAATTTTAAAAGTCTGTTTAATAAATTGTACAACTTTTTCCTACCATGTAAAGTGATTGAATACTTGTAGCTAATAAGAGTTCTCAGCTCGTAAAATAATTACCGTAGGCAAAATATAAGCACAACAATATAAATCATTAAAATTGAAACTTATTATCGTAAATTTTAGTGTTACAACGGTTTCAAAATTTATATGATTTTGTTTAACACTTAGACGAATTATCGTTTATGATCAGCTATACACTTGTTTTGTTTTAAGTTTTTATTTATATTGTTATATATCTTTTTTAAAGAATTACGATTATAAAATACTAATAAAAATGTTTGAATTAAAATGTTTTTTTTATTATAAATTTAAATAAAAAAATTAATTATAATTGTTTTGATTCTAGAATTGTTTTTGTTTTATAAATAAGAATTTTAAAACTGTTTATTTGATAATTAAAGTTCAAAAATTTAGATGATGTTAAATGTAAAAACTAAAACAATATTAGTTATATGTTTAATAAAGTATTACATTAACTAAAGTTAACAAAAAAAAAACAAGGAAAATCATAAGCCTAACAAACAAATATTAAAGACTAAACTATTTTCACACCGTATTTAACACACGCTCATGTAACAGCTTTCCAGCTCTTTCAAACTCATCCTCACATCTGTCGAATAATCGATACTTGACCCGATCGCAATGAAGCTTATTCATTATTCAAATGTTAAAATTTTTGTGAGAAAAAGCTCTTGTACGTCACAAAGCAGTTCAGACCAAAGTTTTAAATTTAAATGTGTTTTCTACAGAGTTTTGTAACAGTTAATTCAATAATAAATTTTTAAATAAATAAAAATTCTAAATAAAATTGTTAGCGGTTGAGTTCACTTAATGAATATTTTTATCTTATTGTAACAAAGACATTGTTTTAATACGTGTTTATCTTTTGTCTTTGGTAAAAAAATGCTTTAGTTGTAGATTGATTCTTTTAAATGAATTTATTAGTTATATCAACTGTTCGATTTTTTAAAAGTAGATTATTGCTTAGAATTAGTTTTAATAATACTTAGTAAATGAAATTTGGATAATTTTCTTGTAGTCGTGTGAAAACATTGTTGCAGAAATTTGGTGTATTTTAAGTTTTATTATACTTAAGCTTCTTCAACATAACCTTTGTGATTTTAAACGAGTATTTTAGCTCGTAAAAATATTTAAGAACGTAGTCACATATCACGAAAACATGACATCCGAACACATTGCTCATAAGTACTGCAGCTAACTCATTTCCATGTGACGATTTTAAACTCTACGTCATAAAGTATGTAATGTGCAAAACTTGTATTTTCTATTATACTGACTTTTATTCACATATATACAATACTTTAAAAAAAGCTATTATGCTTTTACTTCAAGTCAATTGATTTTTTGTTAAATAATTCTACCATTAAATTGCAACTTATATCTAGATAAGCTTGTTAATACGAGGTTTACTACGTTATATTGCAAAACAACACTGAGGTTGATATAAATTAAAAAAGTTCCAATAATTTAGACAATAAATTACTTAATTAAATATGCTTATGTCAATATTAATCAAAATTTAAAACGATTAAATACTAGTTTTCGCAACTTAAAAACGCCAAATTAAGTAATTTCTAAAACAGAGAAAATTAAGAGTAAAATACTTTATGATACATAAAGTAGATAAATAATACTTTTATTTTGTTTATGTGTGAGCGTATCAACTCGAAAACATATTTCAAATCGTAAACCTTTACTAAAACTAAAATTTATCTTCTAAACACATCACCAATCTCAACTGAGACTTTATTTTCGTAGAAATATTATAAACGCTACGTAAAAAAAAAATATGCAAAATTTAAATTGTTTACGTTTTTCTTTGTATCTAAACTAATATTTTAAAATAGTTTTTCAGTTTATTCTTCCTTACAAATTTTTTAACGCTTCGTCACAACTCAGTTCATATGCAAAGCTATTTTTTATGTTTATAAACTTACTTTCTTATAAAGTACGCGGTTAAAATGATTGGTATGTATATTTTTTATGTTAAGCATAAATTTATTTGACATTTTTGTCAAACATTTTTATATTTACGAAAAGAATTAAGAAATTAATAATCTTCTTATTGTTATAACAACCTAAAAAACTTATTATTTAAACGGTTATGTTGAAAATTGATTTTAATTTTTTTCTATCTTGTCTTAGCAAACCCGTCAAAATATTTTACAGATTTAATGATTTATTTTGCACTATGAATAAAAATTTATTTATTTAAAACCTATATTTTGAAGTTTGTGCGTACGTTTTAAAATTTTATTGATAGAAAATTATCGATTGAAACAGAAACGAAAAAAATTATTATATTGTGTTTTACAAATAAACTTATTATTTGATGTCTTTATTATTACAGCATTAAAGAGTTTGTACGTTTAATAAATATAAGAAAAAGTTCTTTAAACATTCACACATACTTTTTAGTAAATTGGTTCAGTTTTTTGTAAGTTAATATTAATACTTTTAATATTTAAAATTAGATTAAAATGTATTAAAACAAATAACAAGAATGGTCAGAGTGCTTAAATATACTCAAACTCTTATAACAATTTTTTTATAATGCTCACCTAGTAGGTTAGAAAAGTAATTAAAAATTGTTTTACATTAATTAAGAATAAAAAGAATATTAATAATTATTATTTAACTTTTAAAAACTTTTTGGGCTGTTGTAAGCACTTCTGAAAATTATCAGCTAAAACTTAATTCAAATGAACAACCAAAAAAATGATTTACGAATAAATAAACTCAAAAAGACGAATGCTAAAATTATAAATGTTGTAAATTGTCTTTCATACTTACATTAGTGTAGAACTTTTTAGCTGCTTAAATTATCACCCAAATATTTGCGTCATATATGACATATGAGACGTTGTTTGTGTTTGAGCTGATCAATTAATCAAATTGTAAAAATTTTTCTATGCGAAGTATGCTTGTTACGTCACAAAACAATTCACATGCATGGCTTAAGTTTGTCGCTTTGTTTCGTTCATGAATAATGATAGTGTATAGTTTCGTACATAAATAATATTAAATGTAGGGCTGTAATCAAAAAAAAAAGTATTAGTTGGTTTAAAAATTAACATCAGAGCATATAAACAGTTATTTTATAAAATTATCCTATCAATCGAATTTAAATAACTCTTATTAAGCTAAAAATTATGTCGTTAATTGTCAAGTAAAATTGAATGTTCAAGATTTGTGCTAAATAAAACAATAAAACACTCAAACTTTAGAGATTCTCAGCAACCTTGCAATAAACAAAAATAAAAATAAAATAGTTAATTATTAAAAAAGAAAACTAAGCTGATGATTTTTTATAAAAGAAAATATATTGAGAATTTGAAAGACTCAATATTTTTGAGTTCTTTATAAAGCTATGATTTAGTGTTATGAATAAGAGACGAAACGAGTTTTTTAATCAGTCTGCAACTTAAACAGCTACGATTTTAAAACAACCTATAATTTTAAAACATAAAAATAAAGTTCTTGAAACAAGTTACTTTACTTTATGTAAAACGTAAAAAAAAAAACCTTTAAATGTAAATAATCTTTATTTTAAGTTTTGTAATTAAAATAACTGAAAAGGTAAAATTAGAGTTTTTTTATAAAGGTGAAATTTCTAGCAAAAAATGTATTAAATTCAATTTAGACATAAACGTAAACAAACACTTACAAGAATATTTAGCTATTGAGTTTTTAATAGACACTCTATTTTAAATGCTATTGTAAATGTTTCAGTTATTAATGATAAAAATAAAATACAAATTTTTGTACTACTAAGTTTCAGTTAGTTTTAAACGTTATTTGTAGCTCATGTGAGGTAAACATTTCAAAACAAAACATAACAACTTACATATTCGGCTAAACATTTTTAGTGCTTATTTTTATTCAGTTTGTTAAGCAATACAGGTTGAATAATTAAAGTTCTTCTGTTACGTTTTGAATATAAACTTATTAACAATTTACACTTAGTTGTTAAAATTCATATTTGTTAATTTTTCAAAGTATATTCTATAAGCTATGATAATACTTTTATTAAATTTAGCAAAGCATTTTTTCGAAAAAGAAAATAAGTATTCCAAATCTTAAAACCAACTTATAAGTATAAGAATGTTTTGAGTCTGTTAAATTAAATTAAATAATGTTATAGTTTAAATGTTTTTTTTTATGGTTTGTCTGTTTCCTTTTAAAAAATACTTTAGACTATTATGACTATAAAATAAAAACGCGATAAAAAAAACCTCTTACGACTCTTTAGAAGTTAACACACAGAGTAGAAAATAAGTTTGTAATTTAGAAAAAATAAATACCAGTTATTTGTATTTTTTTAAATTGTAGAGCTTAATAAGCTCTTTAAATAATTACAGCACGACCACATAATTAAATGCTACTAAACTCAACTAAAACATAATGCGTTCAATTCCTAAAATGCATAGCTTTAAGTCAGGTAGAAACTCATATCACGTCACAATGCAGTTTAATGCAAAACAGTTTTTCTTACTTCTCTTGTCTTGCACATGAGCAATTTGAAAGAAATTTTGCTTAAAACTGTATAACAAATCGCTTCAAGCATCTTGCAATGGTTTTTGACAAACTTCTATTACAATTTTACACAAAATAAGATTATATTTAAACTAAAATAAAATGCTTTACAAATTAATGTATGAAGGTTTTTTTTCATTATAGATATAAAATAAAACGCAATTTAATCATTGACTATTATAAACAAAACTATATTTACCATTAAAAACCATGCAAAAAATACAATAAAACTAACTCATTTAATTTCTCAAAACTAAAAAGTTTTATTATTTTTGAAAATACACTAAAATATACACTTTTTGAATAATACTTTTAATGCATTTTTTATTATTATCTTTAATTAAAATGCTTATACTTAACGTAAAACAAACATAAAACAAAGGTTTACGTCGCTTAAAAAAAGTATAAAAATGTTTAAGACTAATACAAACTTTCTACCAATAGTCAAAACTATGCTTTAATCAAAAAACAGAAAATTTTAACATATAACTATAGAGTTTAGAACAAATAAATAGGACACAGTAATCTTTCCACTAATAGGAAATTGATAATTAATAATTTATTATTTTTGAGAATAAACAATTACTCAGTTTCACCGCAGAGCGGATTTTCAAATTATAAATCTGTAGTAAAATGATAATGGTGAAAATGACAAATAATCAAAAATTGGTTCGAGTTTAGTTTTTATACAAAAAAATTAATGAAAAAATTAAAATATATTGATGATAAACAATTTTTAATTTAAAAAACTATTAAATTATAATCTATAAAACAATAAAATTAAACCATGGTATACAGTGGTATTGATATCTAATGGATTTAAAAGATTAAGTCAAACATTACAATGAATAAAAGTTTTAAGTGTTAATGGTGAAAACTATAATGTTACGACACAAAACAGTTCAAATGCGTAGTTAAACTGTTTTAACAGTTTTGTTTGCATTTTAACACAACTTCTTTATGATAAGCTATAGATTTGTTTAAAATTATGTCTAACTTACTAACGTGCCTTTTTTTACTAAGTTATAACTTATAAAGATATTATTGAGCTTTTAGAGAACATTTTAGAAAATAAAACAGTTTTTTTAATTATAAGTATAGTTAAAAGACTAAATTAACATTAAATTGTGAATGCCATAAAACTTAAACAATAAAAAAATAAAAATAAATATAAATTTAATTATGTTAAACTATAAAACTATATTGTTTGTTTACGTGCAATAAGTATATTCTAACTAAAATTTTTCTTTTGAAAAATTAATTTTATAGTTTTTCACATTAATTTATATTTAAAAAGGTGTTTAGTTTTGTGTTGTATTTTGTAAAAAAAATCTTTAATTATAACAAAGTATGATTTAAATTGCCTTATACTAAACTTTTTTAAAAAGCTTTAATATTTTATTAAACTAATGTTATAAGTTGCGAATTTATTATATTTATATTCTATATATATCTACTCTATAAAAGTAAATTTATGAACTAAACACTACTTTTAATCAAGTTCCAGATGAAATAATGTTTGAAATATAAAAGTTAAACTATTTCAGAAAATCAAATAGTTATTAGTATAAATACAAATTTGAAACACTAAAAATAAAAAACTAAATAGTTGTAAATCGTTTGTTTTACTTATTTAAGCGTAGAGCTTAGAAGCTCTTAAAACAATCCAGAGAGTATTTGGCTAATACCAGACATTTTAAATTTTTGTACTGAAGCTAATCTAAAAAGTTACAACAAATTTAAGTGCGAAATTCTTTAAGATACGTCACACATCAATTCAGACGCATGTTTTAGGTATTTCAAATTTTGTTTTGTTTTGTTAATGTTGCCTTTAAATGGTTTTAGTAATGACTTTTTGAATAAAATTAAATAATAAATGAAGTTTTAAGCATTTAACTTATAATTAGTTATATGTTTTTCTCATTTGGTTAATTTATTATAAACATTGTTTATATACGTTCTTATGGACTTTTCAAAATTGTTTTTACTTATGGCCAATTTATTTATTATTCATAAACACTATACTAAATATTAAATTAGTTTCTTGTTACTATACCATAGATATAACAAAATGAATTAATAATATATAAAATGATTTTAATTGTTTAGTTTATAAGAAATTAAGATAAATCAACGAATGAAAACAGCAAAAAAAAGTAAAACCTACCACGTGCTTTTGTTTTAATGTTTAAGCATTTTAGTTAAAACGCGAACGTGATATGACAATAGTATAGCATACTACGTAAAAGCTCTACTAATAACAACTTTAGGTCATTTTTACAAGACATTTTTTTAATGCAACGTCACAAAAAAGGTCATATGCGAACTTTAAGTATTTCATAGAAACAAATTAACTTAAAAAATATAGTTTTAATTTAAAACAGAAATAAGAGTTGTTTATTCTAACGTTAACATATAAGTAACACAAATGTTCTTTTAATGCTAACTGTAATTAAAAATTATCACACAAGTTTCATATGTTAAATTTTTAATAACTTAAAAATAACAAATGAATATCTTATCGTTTAGAAAACCAACATAAATTTTAATATAGTGGTTTATAAACTTTAATAATATTGATGCTCATTTAAAGCCTTCAAATTAAGCTAAATACACATTTTATCAATTATATCAATCAGTTTCCCCTATAGACTGTTAGGTATAAAATAAAAACATTTTCTTTAAGAAAACAAAACAGCTTTAAAGAATTTTATCAAAATTTTTAACTTTAGAAAACTAGATAATATAATAAATAAAACTTTTAATAACTTGAAGTAAAGTATAGTTTAAAACAAATGTTATTATAAATTTAGTTCAAATTTGTAAAATATAACTTTTTACAAGATTATTCTATAAGGTATTAAGATATTATAAGATATTAAAAAGTCGTTTTATAATTTTATAAGTCGCTTAGTCGAAAAATCTTTAGTCATGACTGCACAAAGTTTAATTATAAGTATAAGTATTTTATACTATTTATTTTTTGTTATTTTTAAGATCGTTTAGACTAAGTAAACTTAGAAGGTAAGTTATTTTTTGATGGAGGTTGTGTTTATTGAACGACAAATGATGCTCGAATTAAATGGTCCTAACACAAAAGATTCGACAAAGATAAGGTGTACGAAAGAGCCATTCGGTCATCGAGTCTTACCTCACTTAGATACAGTTTAGCGTCTTGTTCAGGACGAAGTTTGTTATTATTCTTGACTTTTTTTTTTCAATGTTTTAATATTAACTAAAAAACTTGAGAAAAAAAAAACTATAACTGCATTACTAATGATATGTTTTAATCAAAATATTAATAAACTAAATGACGACAGTCTAAATTACTAAACAATAAGTTACTAAAATTTGAGACAAACTAGATGAAACAAGTACAACTTATAAAATGAAAGCACTAGGACATAAAACTATGATACGTTCACTATTACAACTTTAGTATTATGACTATGTTCAAGCATTTCACTTTAGCTCGTTTAAGTATTATCGAATGAAAATAATCATTCTTTAAGTTTATTAAAAAACTAAAGTCTTTCAACTATAGTACAATATTAAGTCTTTTGATAACGAAAATATAATTAACTGTTTTAAGTACCAAAATAATAATTTAAGTTAGACCAATATAGAATAAACACATGTAATTAAATTAATTTTGTTATGTTTAAAACCTCTATAAAAATGAAGCAATTCTAGTTTAGAAAAATATAATTATTGTGTGTTTATCGCAAGTTTTTTTTTAGATTCGTTTTACTTACTGAAAACATTATTTTACGGAATAGCTGTCACCAGGGGCGTCGCGTGGGGTGGCACACTGGAGCTGCAGTCCCACCTGTTCAAAAAAAAAATAGAAGATAAAAGAAAATTTCTCCTTATTTCAGTTATCCTGCATTTTTTCATTGAAATTAACGATAAGTTTGTTAGTTTTTCAAATTTTACATTCAATTTTCAAATATTCGTTAAATGGCTGGCGCTGCAAGCTAAAACTGTGTCCGCTGCATTTTAAACATATACAAATTTCCTGTACAAAAAGTTGTTGAAAAGCTTATTTTAGAGCTGCATTCAATGCAGCGCTATGTGAATTAAACTGAATATAAAGAATATAGTGAATATGAATACACTATTAATTAGTTTTTGAACATTATTCTTTGAAAAAACTACTAAATGTAAACAACTTGAATACAGTGAAAGTAAAGTTTAGTTTTTGAGGTGAAAGTTGCAAGATCAAAATCCAGTGGTCAAGTTCTAACAAGTTTTTAAAGGACATTATTAAAAAAATTTCAAAACTCAATAAATTTGTTTGTGTTTAATTGATAATTCTTTAATAAATGGTCATTAATTTTTTTTTTTCATATGTCATAATTTTTATTCCAGATTACCTTAAAATAAAAGAAAACAAAGGCTACCTATCTTATTTACATTGAATTTATTTTAAATATAACTAGTTTTGTTTTTTAATAAGTTTTATTATTGAAATAAGCAATATGTAGCTAACAATTACATGCAAGTTTTAATGTAACTGCCTTATATTGATAATAAAATTTGCATAAAAAAAAAGTTTTCAATTTGAGATCTACAACCTAAAGTTTTCTCAACTTAGTGTAAAAATATTTAGAACAAGATTATTATGAAAGATATTAAAAAAAATATTTTAAACTAAAAGCATACTCAAAAATTTAAGCTCTGATCTTAAAAAATTAAAATAATCTTATTATTTTGTTAAAAAGCTTTGTTAAAAATTGCTGAAAATAAAGGAAAAGTTAAGATATAGTGAAATAGTTTTTTTTTTTGTAAAATTCCTTACATAAAGTTGTTGCCTTATTTTTTTTTAAAGCATTTATTTGATTGAGATCAAAATAGCAAAAAAAAAAAATTAAAGAACTATGATACCACTCCATGATTTTTGTATGGTTTGACATGAAATTTAAAATTATAGCTACTGAGAAAATAAGTTTATACAGCTTGAGCTTACTTTGTAGACTTTTAAGTAAACTATAAATTGTTTTAAATTGCTCTTTGAATTGAATATTGACATATAGTTAATTAAAGTTGGAGAGCGCTAAAATTTTATAATGAGAGGGAAGTACAAACTGACTTAACAAAAAACAAACTGATTGTTTATCTCCAACTTGATTTTTTAGGCAAATATATTAAAGTTTTTAGATAAACTTACTTACACAACAAAATACAATTCTCATAGTTAAACTTATGTCAACCTGTATTAAAACTAACAAGTTTCATGCATTTATTTTAAATGAAAAAGTTATTTAATATAAAGTGTGTAGAAAGTTTGTTAAGGACATAGGGGGTCTATCATTTTTTTATAACAAAAATTAGCATTAGAAATTATATAAAAGCGTTACTTATATATTACAAGATACTTTGTTTAAAAAAAAATATTTATTAGCTTTGAAATATCAGTACGGTGTAAAAATTTTTACAAATAGTTCAACACAAGCTTAATTTTTTAGCTTGTTTTAAAAAATAGCAACATACAAACTACAAATTATAGTGAATAAACTGTGGATCAGCTTAAACGCCTTGATATAAATGCTTTGTCTAAAGTTTAAAATCTCAATTTAATTTACAGCAGACCAACACCAGATATTTCAATTACCCAAGAGTGTACATCAAGAGGTTTGAAATTTATTATATGACTAAGCTAAAAGTTTGAACTTAATAAAAATATTTAATTATTTTTTATATATGTGTTTGTTACTTTTAAAAGAAAATATATTATGAGGATAAAGTTATTATGTTTACAAAGACTAAAAAGGCTTAACTAAAATATTAGCTTTATAACTTAAAGTCTTTAGAGCTAAGGTATATTTGAAACATTGTTTCATCCTAATAAATTTTTTAGCTGAGATTTTAGCAAAGGAGAAATTTTTAGAGCTTTTTTATATATTTACTTATCAGGTATTTAAAGTTTTATCAATATCAGTTTTTGTAACAATTTTATCAGTCAAATAATGAGAGATTTGTTAGTCAATAAATTTTGAACTATTACATAGATTTTGCTTTGTTTGTTAATTTTTTATATTAAAACTAATTCTGAGTTAACTTCAATTATGTTTTTAGTAAAAGTTAGTTGTTTTAGATAATTTTTTTTTGATCCTAGATATAAATTTTTAAAGGTTATTTTACAACTTGTAGTTCTTTATTTTGCAAACAAAGACCTTTTGAACAAATTTGGCTTTGTTTGTTTATTATCTATATTAAAAGCTAATTCTGACTAAAGTTTGCTTTTTATTTTTTTATAAGTGATATTAAAATTATATATGCTTCAAAACATATGTAGAATTTTATTTAATTTTTTATTAGTGTGTAAAACTTTTTTAAGAATAAAGTCAATTTTTTTTACTGCTATAATATTTATAACTTTTTCAAGACCTTTGTGTTGCATTGTAAATGTTTTAAAAAAAATTCCTTCTAGTGTGATTTTTTTTCAATTATCTTTATTTCATAGTTTAAATGTAAACAAATGTAAATTAGTCACGTGTACAAAACGAGCCAATCACGGTAGGTGTTTAATTTTAACTGACGAAAATGACTCTTATTAATTAACACAGGGTTTGATTTTGAAAAAATACTTTTCAGTATGCTCTTTTTTACTAACTAGATCCGGGTCCGGCCGGATCTCTTTTTTTTTAAATTAGAATCCGGCCGGAACCGGGTCCGGACATTTTTTTTAAATTAGAATCCGGCCGGAACCGAATTCGGACTTTTTTTTCAAATTAGAATCCGGCCGGATCCGGATGTCAGACAAAAATGGCAATATCCGGCCGGACCCGGACCCGGATAGTGAGTCCGGTACATCACTACTCATAAACTAAAAAATACATAAAACTAAACAATTTTATTTTGCGAAACATTTTGATATGACGTTACAAGTCATTTACTAAATAATTCAAAAATCATTGCTGCTTTACTATTAGGCTTAATACGTTTTATGTATGTTCTTTAACTTAAGAAAATGACTTTGGAAGCGAATTGTCTAATAAATGATAAGTTATAATTAAATAAAAATAGTTTATCTAAAAAACAACTTGAAAAGATATAACATACTTAAATGTTGAAAATCTAATATTTCAGCATAATATGAATCATATAGTTTATATTTAAAACAATCTTGATTTGAAACTGCACCTGTTTTGAAAAAAATGTTTAAATAATTAAATTTTAAACAAAAATTTCTAAGTTATTTTAAAAGCATTTTTATTGAAACGGTCGTTTTTTGTAAAACTAAACGTAAATTAATTTATTGTCAACCACAAAAAACTTTTCAAACTAACTAAGACGTTTTTTATGCGTATGAGTTAAAAAATTGAATTTTTTTAATACTTTTTAAAACATTTTTTTTAGTAAATCTTTTTCAAAAAGACATACATTTAACTAGATTAGTATTTAACTATTATTTATAATTATGTGCGAGAAATCATTCTTTTTATTAAAACTATGTATTAATTGTATACAGTTTAAAAGTTTTGAAAATGAATAAAATTTTTATAATTTTATTATGTGTGAGCAGTTTAGATTGTTTGAGAGATAAAAAGCATTAGTTGTATACAGTTAATAATTTATAACGAGAGATTTTTTATTTTTTTAACAAAAAAGAATTTTTTGACATTACTAAACAACCTTTGGTTACATTCTAGTATATATGAAATAGTTATTCAAATAAAAACTAGTGAAAACTTATTTCTTAATTACAATGTTTATGGGTTTAGTAACCCTATAAATATTTTAACAACATACAAATACAAGAAATAGAATACAATGAAGCGCCGCATCATAATTTGTTAAAGTTAAGATTATTACCGCTTAAAACATGAATTTTACGTCACAAAACAGTTTACGTTTATAGTTTTGAAATTTATGTTTTCTTTTTTTGCATATAAGTACATTTTTTGTGATATAACGAAAAGGTATTTTTTACTTATTTAACATTGAGTTTTTGCTAAACTTTCGAATTCAAACTGTAAAAAATACCACTAAAAAACAAAAATTTATTTTGTATAATTATAAACATGCGACAAAAACATAATGTTGTTATTTGTTTTGTGAATTTTAAAGAATACTTTATAAAGTTTACATGTTTTAAATTTTAATACAGATAAACGTAGTTAAAAAGATTAACAAGTAACAATTTATTATTAAAAGTTAACATATTTTACAATATCTAGACACTATCCCCAAAGAACGATTGATATCTAACTTGGACTACTGAAAGTTAACAGTAAAAACATTATAAAAAAAACATTTACTAAAATTTAATACTAGAAGTATTGTGATTTTCAAACAAAATAATCTTACAGTTTCTTGGTTAGTCTAAACAAGTTTAAATAGCTATTAATAAACTTAAATTAAATATAAGCTCAATTAAAAGTTTAATCATTTACTAACATTTAGTTTTAAATATTAAAAAGTGTTTTTTATGCAATTTTATAAATACATTTATTATTAATTTAAAATACAGAACCAGTTTGACAAAACTGAGTCATCTTTTTAGTTTCAACTATTCGATATTAACTAAACTTGATTTAATTTAATCACAAAATAAATGTTTTTTTTTTGAACAAAGAGTTTTAAAGAATCTCTTATTTCTATAAAAAAAAATTCTTTACAAAATTAATATTGTTTTTAAAATCTAAAGAAAAACGTCTAATACAAGTTTGTTATAAAATTTTATTAAAACTACCTGAATATATTTTGTATCAATTAGAATCCTATAAAATAAGAGTATTTTAACTTTGTAACTTAATAGAGCTAGTATAACTTTTAAAGTATTTTCAATGTGTTAAAGTTTTAATTGTTAAACTTACAGCAATCACTAAATAATCTATAGTTAGATAAACTTAGTACTTATTAATAATATAATTACAAATTTACGTCATAAAACAATGAACTTGCCAAAACTAGACTATTTTAGTGTATACGTTTAAGAAAAAGCTTAAAACTAAAAGTCTCGAATATATTGACATTAAGGCATAACAATAGAAATAAATTAAAGAAGACCTTTATTTTGCTTTTTAATTACATTTTTTTATATTTATAATAGTAAAATGTTATGGCAAAAAAAAAAGAAAACTAGTTAAAAGTTTTTAATATATATGTTTTAAAATATAATTAAGCTCACCAATTTAAAGTATGTGCGAGCAGTTTAGCTCGTTCAAGTAAGACGATAGCTCAGTCAGATACAATTCAATTAACCTAACCATCGCATTACAAATAACAAATTTAAATGATTTTTTTCTCTGTGAAAATTTTAAGCACTATGTCACAAAACAGTTCATCTGCAAAATTTTATTATTTCCGTATGTAATTGCATACAAACAGCATTTTCAAAAAATTTTTCGTGCCCAAATATAAAGGTTTTTGTTAAAGGAAGAGTAATTAATAATGTTAAACTACATATATTAAGCAGATGAAGTTTTAATTTTATTTATTAAAAGTTTACGAACAAAGTATTATACCAATGCAAAACGAAAGTAAGACCAAATGTTTTAAAACTCATAAAAAACAATTATTTTTTACTAAATTCTACTATTGATGAGCATTTGTACTCGTCAAAATATAAAACTTTTATTCAGTTTGACTCAAAAATATAGTAACTGATCGCACTACTAACATTTAATTTAATTATTTTTCTGCCTCTTCAACTTTATGTCACGAAACAATTTATTTGTGTAACTTAACTGTTTCATTATTTATGTATTTTTTTTTGCAAATAGAGAACGTTTTTACGAAATTGTTTTTTTAAAGACTTTTCTAACTTATTTCTTACTTGTTTTTTAATTACGTATTTTCTATAAATTAGAAATTCCAAAAAAAGTATTCTTTTAGAAATGTCAGGTTATGTATATATTTTATAATATTTAAACTCATTCACTTTCAAAATCAAGTTTTGTTAAAGTATTTTTTAAATTTTAATTGATTTAACAAAATCAAGGTAGAAATAATTTATGATATATAAACTAATTGAGCACAACTTTTATCTTTATTTTTAGAAGTGAGCGTGTTTGCTAAACAAAATATTTCAAAACACGAACAAAGTATTTAACAGCCATACACATCACTGATAATAACTTCGATTAACTTTTCCGTAGGATTATTTGAAGCGCTACATCAAAAAAAGTTTGTATGCACAGTCTAATTGTTTTATTATTTCTGTGCTTTTAGCTCTTATAAATTAAAATAAAAGAGTTTAACGTTATTGTAACTATATAAAACAACACAATGATTAAATATATTAAAGTCAATATGTTAATCACTTGTAAAAAAACACACCATTACATCAGAAAAAAATTTATTAAAAGTTTTTTAGTTTTTGTTTATTTTAAATAAACAACATGTATTCGTTTGATTTACTGCTAAAAATAGCCTAGTTTAAATATTTTAAGTGAAACCAAAATAGTATTTATTTTCAACTAAAACAATATATAAAAAAAAATCACTTACATATTTTAGAATAACGCTGTTTTAAAAGCTTACCGAGTTTAATCATTGAATTAAAACCTACTTACTTTTGATATAGTTTTTGTGTATACAAACGTACATTTTAAGAATCAACATAATATGATGTTTTTGATGAATATTGTTAAAACTGGATTGTAAAAATCTATTTAATTTTTAATATTATTTTGTTATTTGTACAGAATTTTTACAGCAAACTTGTCTAATAAAAAAAAAAACAAATGTACTTAATAAAAAGTCACCTCTGTTATGAAATTTAAGAATAAAATTATAATTTTAAATTTAGTCTAAAAAAATCAACAATTCTAAATTACAGCTAGATAATTCTGATTTATTACATATTCCTTAAAGCTTTCTCAGCCTTTCAAATATTTAAGTAAAAAAATAATATTTTAAAGAAATATATTTATTAAAGTATTAATATATTTTAGTTGCAAAAAATTTAACAGTACGTAACAAAACAATTCACGTGCAAAGCTTTAATTTTTTACGAGTTATATTTGCAAATAAACTGAACACTAGACTTTTATGATGTTTTTTTCAGTTTAATGGATTAATGATTTGTATTTATAAAACACTGCAAATTGATTCTATTTAGGTTGTCAAAACAAACAAAGGTAAAAAACCTAAATAAAAAAGTATAAAGTTATACCGATTGTAAAGTAGATTATTTTCAGCAAAAAAAAAAAAAATATCTAAAATTTTACAAACTAGCATACTTATTTTTTTTTAAATCAAAGCAGTAGAAAGGTAAAGAAATTAAAAAAAAAAGTAAGTTACCATCAGTATCATAGTGGTTTAGTTTTCTCTAACAATTTTGCGGCAAAACCCAAATCGTTTAAGTTTGTGAACAGATTGCGTTTTTTGATATATCAGTAATTTGTACAAAAAAAGTATTTCTATTTAAAAAATCTTCCCATTATTTACAAATTTCAAAGCTTGTTAGTTTTCATGTATAAAAAATTTTCTTTTATATCAAGTCTATTGTAAATTGAATCGATAGATTTAAAAAGATATCTTTACTTACTTTCTCTAAAAAAACAAGAGTTTCAGAAATTTAAAGCTACGAACTATTATAAAAACTAGATAATTTTTGAATTCATAAAACATCAGTTTATGCATGAGTTTAAAACTTTTGGCACTTATAATAAAACTACAATAGTTTTTAATTTTTCTTATTTGTAGTGATTATTAAGTAGAAAAAGTTTCATATGAATATTTAAAAAAGTATTTAGAAAATATACACTATTATTACTTTTAAATTATCATTTAAATTCTTATCCTTATTATCTGCAACTACCAAGTTACTTTCTCCGTAAAAATAAAAATCACTAGACATATACTTTCTTAAATCATTAATGAATTTATAATTTGAATCTTTATATGATCATAAACTTGAGTGCAATAAAAAATTCAAAGCTAAAAATAGTTAGCTTAAATTTAGTATGAAAATAACAAAAACTTTATTACTAAACAAAATTATGTTAACATATGATAAGCTATTTTTTTGTTTTTTTAAATTTCTATTTAATGGTTGTTTAGCAAAATTTTATTAGTTTAGCTTATTAATGTAATCTTTAGCATCTCCTCATCCAAAATAAAAACTTTAAAGAAGTTTTTAGATAAAGTTTATAAATTCCATGTTTTACTTACATTAAACTAATAAAACAAGACTAATTGAAAAAACAAAAGTAAAAAAACAAAAAAAAAATCAGTGGATAAATTATATCAAAACATTTTAATAGACTTACATCTATGTTAAATGCAGCAGTTCTAAACAACTAAAGTTAAATCTAAGCATTATTTAACGTTATATTTTAAAAAGTCTTAAGTTCAATAACAAATTTTAATAGCAAACAAGATTATTATTATTTGAAAATGTAAGAGAAAAATTAAAAATAAAAGTAATTTATTAAAAAATAAAGTCAAACTTTATTCTTATTAGTTGCATGCGAGGAATTTGCTCGTTTAAATTGCTTCTTCTAAAGAAATACAATTCAAAATGGCATACTGTATATAAATATTTTATTAAAAAACAGTTGTTTATTGGAATTAAATCTGTACGTCACCCAATATTTTAGTTGTAAAATTATCAAAAAAAAAACAACCACTGAATTAAGTTGTTGTGAATCGTTTATTTGGTTAAGTTTTAATTTCGCATAAAACGTGTTATAACCACGAATATGTTTTCTTTATAAGAAAAATAAATCAAAAATTAACCTGAAAACTAATTATATAAAGAAAATTTATACTCAAACTTTTATCGTATTTGCTGCGTGATAGCGTTTTGCTTTTTCAAATTACTTCTCTGCGAAGTATGAAAAAATTTCAAGACATACTTTATATATTTGTATGTATATTGAAATTAAGGCATTGTGTGACACACTATTTTAGTTTAATTAACGTCAAACAAAAATAAATTACTTTTATTTAAAAAGTAAAATATTAAAAAATATAAATATTAAATATAAAATAAAATTGTTTTAGTATATCAGATCACTGAAATAACATTTGTTATTATCTGTTATGAATCGTAATTGAATACAAGCATTATACTTGTCTAAATAAAAGACCGAAAAGAATTCGAAAATTCCAAAACTATGAGGAACAGGTTCCCTTACATACTATATCAAAAAGTTTAACAAAAGAAACTTATCTTGTTTAGTAACAATACAGCTGTGTTGTAAGATAATAAACTTTAATTACTGCATAAATGTTAAATAAGTTTATCAGGACTTTGATTGGTATCAATTTTCAAAAAGTGTAAGAAACTAATTTGTTTTTTTCCAATATAAGTTTAACAGCATTTTCATAACAACCTTAAAGTAAAAGGAAAGTTTTTGATTTAAACCTTTTCTGTCAATCGAAATTTAGATTTAAACTGTTAAAAAAGCGAAATATAGCTGATGAATCTAGATTCCAATTGAAAATAAAAACAATAGTACTTTTTAATTTAGGTTTATTCAAATTTAATTAAAAATCTCATTAAGTTAACTTTGAGCAAGCACTTCAAAAATTGTCTTGTATAATAAACATACAGTTTGTGCTCATTTACTTAATGTTAAATTTGTCTTGAATAAAGTATGAATTCAAAATTTGCTAACATTTTGAGCTATTAATGATTTTCTTTTCTAACTAAATTTAAATGTTGCTTTTGATTTATATAAATTAAGTGTATTTTTAATTTTAATAAGTGATTATGTAACCAGTTTTTTTTGTCTAGAAGATATTACACACTGCATTTAAACTGTTATTAAAGCACTAAAGAACTACATTTTAATAATTTATAATAGTTATTCACTCCTGTTTGGAACTACCGAGCTTTAATGCTTTATCAATTTATTTGTTTATGTTTACAAATTTTGTTAATGAGTTTAATTATGTTATATAGTTTATTGAATACTAAGTACATAATTTGTTATAAAACTAGATTTGCAAAAATTATTACTAAACTTCTACTAGTTTTTGTACCAATTGTATTGTTTTTGAAATAAAAAGTTATTAAGAACTTTGTAAAATATATATAAGTTACTAATTTAAAACCAGTAATTTAAAACCAAACTTTAAAATACTGTAAAACAAATAAACTCTAAAAACAAATAAATACTAGAAAAAATAGTTTAAATGAGTTTTTTCAGTTTTCAGAATTTAACTCATAACAATTGAGAAAATTATAACTAAATAATAAATCTCACAGTTACTAATCCTTCATATTATTAATTATAAACGCTATCACATATTACGCAGTATTTTTTTAATCATGAACATTCAGCACATCTAAATAGAAAAAATACGTGGTCTTTCGTTAAGAAAAACTTTGAGTAAAATATTGCTTACTGTCTGTTATTTAAAAACTTCAAATTAAGAAAATTACTAGGTTACGTCACAATACAGCTGTGATGAACGGATATTAGCTCAACTTGATTAATTTTCAATATAAGGGAGTTTAATTTTTTAAACTTTATTTTTTTTTTGTTTTGTCGGTTGTGATTGTAAAAAAATAAATTTAGATAATCTTTTCTAAGTCTAGTTTAATGTAACAATAATTTCATATACTTGATTTGAAAATTACAAAAAAATATTATTAAGTTGTGTAATTGAAGCTTGTCTAAAACTTTTGTTATTTTGAACTGAAAAAGAAGCAATTATCAACATGAATTTACATTTAATGTAATGCAGTTTTAAAATATTTGATACTTTACTAAAATAACTTTTTGTTTCCTAGTTATTTTTATTTGCTATAATAATACTTTTTTATTTAATTTTGTTATATATTTATTTATAAATAAACATCGACAAATACAATTGCATCAGCATAATATAAACTTTAAAAAAAAGTGTTAGTTTTTTCCCTAATTTGGTTTATAACAAAAAAGTTTTAATAAAGTTTACATTTTATATTATCATAAGTTTATTTAGTAATTAAATGAACTTTTAAAGCAGCCTAAATATATTAAATATAATTATCAAAACCTATTTAAACATACACTTTTGGCATCGAAACTAGTATCTAGATAAAATTTAATCAATATCAAATTCTAATAAAAATGAAATTTTAAATATATAAATGCAAAGTTAGCATGAATTTAAAAACAAAATATTAAATTTATAAAAAAATCAATTTTATACAAACACTGTGCGCAGTGGTGAGTAAACATTTTTTATTTAGCTAAAAAGGCGTATTCAAGCGACAAACTAATACACAGATTAATAAGTAATTAAATCAATAACAAAATATGTAAAACTAGAATTCAAATGTTTTAAAATTCGGAAATTAATATCTTTAAATGAGGGATTTCATGTTCAAATTGTGATAGTTTTAGTAAAAGGTGCCTGGATCATGTCTCGCATAAAAACAGTTTAGATAAAAAAGAGTGGACAATTTAAAATAGTCATATTTACTGTTTTGAAATAAGGTTTTTTTTTTTGCTTCATTGACCGTTAGAAAATTGAAGTTCTTTGAAATTTTAAAATGGACATAATTGTTTATATTTTTTAAATATTAGAAACTAAAAAAAAATACAAAGACATATGAGAACACAGCATAGTAAGAATACAAAAAAAAATTCTGGCTAAAAAATCGGTTAGAGTAAAATTTCCAAAAAAAAACATTTTTTTCTCAGATGCCCAACTAAAGAATTAAACCCTAATCCGTTGATTTTTTTTAAAATTATAGGCATATTAGCGTTCTCCTAAAATAAAAACCATAGTTTGCTAAAAAATAAGTTAAAATAATTGGAAAAAAAGTATTGACATTTTTTAAAATATTTTAAAAAATACTAATCGAGCTAAGTTAACGCTGGTATTAATTTTTATAAACAATAATTCAGTTTTAAATCTTAAAAATAGCCTATGTTAATTGATAAAGATTAAAGAACTGTACTTATAATGGTTGTTAATAGAGTAACTTCTATAAAAATCCATACTATTCTATGTAATTAATTTTGACTAATGAACTAAAATAAACATTTTGTAACGAATAATTTATATTCTTAATTCTTACGTCAAAGAAAGCTTTAAATGCAGTGATACAATTTATTCAGGAAAGGTTGTTAATAAAAACAATTATATAATAAAGGTAAATTTTTTGAAGTTATTTTAAAGAAAAGAAATTATGTAAATTATGAAAAAGTAGTTTTAAACAACTCAGTACATTTTATTTTTATATCTCATTAATTAGCTTGTCTTATTTAACTTATATAAAAAAACTTTAAGAAACATTTGAACCTTTGGTTAATAAAACAATTTTTTTATATGACATTGTAAACGAAGCTAGCTTTTAGTGTAGTAAGTTAGGAATAGTTTCAATTGAAATGATATAATTCTCATACATAGTACCGAAATAATAATTATTACAAACTGAAAATTCAATAGAAGCCAAAAGGAATAAATGAATAATGTTTCATTCATTGAAAAAACACATAAATACTGACTTATTAAACCATTAAAAAAAAACTCTAATATTAAAAATTAAATATTTTCATTTGTTTTAGCTTGTCAAAACAAAAAAATATCGAACGCTATTATGGCGACTGTACAGAGAAACGCATTAATGAAAAGAACTTCAACAAATATTTTTTTTTTTTAAAGCTTAAATGTTACGTCACAATATGTATTTAATGCAAAACTTAGAAGTTTATGAAAGCTTTGTCAATTTGCGTGTAAATAACGTTACAGAATTGTGCTTTTGTTACACTTAAATGTATAGTTTTCTCTACTAAATTGTCTATACTTTTCTTTCACTTATTACAAACAAAAAACTATAAAAAATTATTTATGATCAAAATATATAAGAGGTAAAACTGTTTTACTTGTAAATATAAATGTCAGTTTAAACTTGTAGGTAAGGAATTTTGTTTTAAAGTATTAGAAGTTCATATTTTAAAAGCAACTTTGTGTAAGTTATTTTAATTGGTGGTGGACGATAGACGAATCAAGCTTAAGCATGCATTAGCTTTTAAATCTATAAATTTAAATAAGTTATTCTTTGATAACTTTGCTAGCAAAACATAGTTTTGTAATATAATTAATATCATAAAAACAAAATTTAAGCCTTAATATTTCTTTAAATGCAGATTTATTATTTTGTAGAGAAAGAACCAGTTTAGTAACTAATACCAATTCTAATTACTATGAATATCTGTTATATTTCATAATAGAAAAATAAAAATATTTGCTTTGATCTTTTTCCTTCTTAAAATTTGCGTCAAACATTTATTTAGCATCACAACAAATAACACTATTGATTAGTTAAATTAACAAGTTTAATTGTTAAAGAACAGAGTTTTAGTTTGAAGTATTATAGTTTTAAATATGTATAACATCTATAGATTTAGGTTGAAATTACTATCTTTATGGAAAATAGTTTGCATTTTGAAGCAAAAGTTTCCGATAAGTTTAAACTATAAAAATTAGTGACAGAAAAAAACTTTATGCAAACAAATTAACAAATTAAGTTGAACTAAAGTTTGTTTTTAAACATAATTTGAAACAACATAGAAAGGTTATCGCGCAAATAAAGTAAAATGTACAAAATATTATAAAGCTTCAGTAGTTCTTAAAATAACTGAAAATGGTATATTAACAAATGCAGAAATGTTAAGAATTTAAACATTTGTTATTGTTATGATGAATAATTTATAAGTCACAATACAGCTCGAATGTAGAAATTTTAAGCTTTTCTTAACTCTCTCGTTATACACATAAAATACAAAATACTTTTTAATAGCGATTTAATTAGAAAAATGTGTCTCAAGTATTTATAAAATTAATGTATTTATATTTTTTTTAGTAGTTTATAAAGCTTAAGTTAAAAAAAAAACACGAAAAATGAATAAAGACTTTAGCATTTATTTAAGCCAAATAATGCATAACAAGACAAGGTTTGAATAATAAATTTATACCTACTTTCTTCTCTTCTTTTACACCTAAAACCAACTGTAAAATTTAAGAACTTTGACTTTTTATAATGATAAATTATAAAAACAGTTATGCTATTATAATTTTTTTAATAATTGTCGCTTTTATAATTTTTGTTTGAAATAAAAAGATTTTTAAAACGTATTTTCAAAACCGAAATTTTATACCCTATTAACTAGCAAAAATAAAATAGCTTAATTTAAAATATAACAATTCATATATAGACGTTTGCTGACAACATACTTTGATAACTGTTTTATCAATATTTAAAAAAGAGTGCAAAATTATTATCCCTAAGATAAAACTAAAATACGGAAAAAAAGTTGAGTACTTTTAATAAAAGTGTTTATGTGTGTAACAAAACTATCTAAATATATAAAATAAGTTATACTGCTATGAGTTAAATGCCTAAATATACATATATACAAGTAAGTATAAAATAAAAATAATATCATAAAAAAAAAATTTACTTGACAATACGTTAAGCTAAAATTTAAGTTTTAGCGACAAAAGTATTCTTTTAAAAAAATTAAAGAAATTAATGAGCTAGAACATATGTTTAATTTTTTATTTCAGTACATACTTTAAATTAGTTTGGGTATGCTTTATTTTGTATGTTTTTAAGTGAGCCTTTCAAAAAAATTTAGAAGAAAAAGTCATTAAAGCTAATTTTTTTTGTATTATGAGCTACTGGTATTATGTAAAAATTTTTATTAACAAAATAGAACAAAATTTAACTGGTTAGTTAAAGACTAATGAATTCATTATAATTTAATTTTAAGATATATACAAGCTATTAATAATAACACAGTTTGTTTTCAAACAAAGCTACTATTTTTTACCATTCAGCAAAAATTTATATGTGTTTAAAATGGTAAACATTTAACAAGTACTTTAATATTTTAAATCAATAGTTTAATTACTATTCAACAAAACAGAAAAAAAAGACCGTTTATTTAAAAATATAACCAATTTGATACTATTATTTGGATAACTACAATTGAAATAAGAAAAAATAATAATCATTAATAATAATAGAAATATAATTTAGTACGAGCATATTCTCGTACAAATAATTATGAAACTGATAATAAGTTTATTGATATTTTTTAGTATTACATCAACTCATATACTTAATGAAAAATTTAAACTGTGTGAAAAATAACGTTACGTCACTATAAAGCGCTGAAGCAACATTGTAAATAAACACTTTGTTTGTTTTATTTTGCGTTGATTGTTATAAATAAACAGCTAAAACTTAGATATAAAATATTTGTAATGTTAATTATTATGTAACACTGTTTTTTAAATCCAAGTAAACTGGTTTTAAACTTTGACAGTTGATAAACACATTTAAACGATGTGAATAATATGCTAAAAATTATTTGTATTAAATTTTTTTATTGAAAAACTTTATTGCCTACAAATTTATCAAACAAATAAAAAAAAAGTTTATAAGATTTATTAATAAACTTGTATTAGTTTTCAGTTTACAGTTTATAAATATTGTATGTTTATTTAGTAAACTTTTATTCATAATTTTAAGTAAAAAAATTTTCAAGAAGCAAAATTATATTAAACAAAGTTATTAAGACAATTAAAAAAAGAAATTGTCTGTAATCAAGAACAACATCTAAAAAATTTTTATTAAACAATAAATCATTTAGTATTACAAGTTAAGATATTTAAAAAATAAATAAAAGTTAAATGAGTTATAGATAATTCTGTAATAAATATAATATATATTTAGTATAAACTTATCGAGTATAAAAAAAAGAAGAAATAACAGACAGAAAAAAAAGATAGTACTTAGCTAAAAAAATTTTTGAAATAATATTTTTATTAGATTAAATAAATGTTTTATAATGGAAGTCAAAATACTCAATTGTGTACATATCTAAACTAACTAATTAATTTTGTTATTCGTTCTTCTTGTTCAGTTAATGTAAAAAACATTATTTTAAAAGTTTTTACCTCGCTTTTATGCTTTAAATTTACTTTTACTTATAGACTTAGTATTTCTTTTTAAGTTCAAACAAGACAACTTACAAATCTTTTTTCTATGAGTTTAACTAAAAAACAAAAGTAACGTTAATAATATCTAGTTACTGAAGTTAAAATTAAGTTTAATGGAGATGCATGAAAAATATATAAATCAAAACAACAACAAGATTTTATAAGTTGAAATAGAAAAGTTTTAAAACTTTCAAAACTTCCCATTTACTTTTTTTTATATGTTTAAACTTTATAGCTTGTTTTTTTGTTCAAAACACAAACAGATTCTTTACAAAACTTATGTTTTATCAGACGGACAATTTACTAATCACAACTTCTGGTTAAATTTTTTATTACTGTTTATATTATTATAACTGTTACTTACTCAATATTTTTAAGTGCATAGAGCTAGATTAGATTTTTAAATAGCTGGCACATGAAAATGTAATCAGATACTTCAAAGTTTATCTTGAACACAACACTTTAATATACTATTGTGTCAAACGTATTATCAGTAAAACGTAGGATGTTACGTCACGACACAGTTCAAATGGAAATGCAAAGTTTTTCTTACCTTTCTCTTTTTTTGCACATGAACAATTATAGATATACTTTGTCAACGTTTGTATGTTTATATCGTTATAATTTTTTGATTATTTTTTTTAATAAGTTGCTATTATAATATATTATAAAATAAATCATTTTTTAGGATTTAAATAAATTAAAAGAAAGCGTTTTGAATATTCAGACCTAATATTATTTCTCTAATAGTGCAAAAATACTAAAACATACTTTAACTGATAGTTAATTAATAAATTGATGTTGTGTTTTAATAAATCCAACAATTATAAGTTCTAGTGTGATATTCTTCTAAAATAACATAACTGACCGTAGAAAATATTTAGAGAAATTAGTATTAAAAAGCAACTTTATTAAGTTTCCTAGGTTTCTAAAATTTGTTAATTGAATACCATCTAGTAAACAAACTAAAATAAAAAAATAATTCTAATAATCATAATAGTAATAAAATGCTTCATTATTTCTTTAAATATTAAACAACATAATAAAAAGTTTTTATTTTCAGATATAAAAAAAAACAAACATAACTAGTAAGTTTTTAACTTTTTTTTAAATATTGTTATTTGCTTTGAAAATTAAGCATCATCATTATTCCATAACTTTAAACAATTTAAACATTAGCTTACAAAACTCAAAATTTATTATTTCTTATTTATCTTAGTTAATTAGAAAAAATATATAAAATTTTTTGCAGTTTTAAAACTATATTGCAAAATGATTAGTTGTAGAACATAAATAAGCAAATTAAATATTATATTAACAAAACTTAAAACATTTTAGATAAATTAAATATTTATTTTAAATATAACATATTAACCATTTTAAGTATCACTTTGAAATTAAAATATATACTAGCATCTTAAACTAGTTAAAATACGTTTATTGCATGGAAGCCAAAGTAAAATTGCAACATTATCACATTTTTAATTTTTTTTACATGAAGGAGCTTTGTATTTTAGGTTTGTATGTCACAAAACATTAGAGGTGTAACATATAAAACAAAACTCTCGTTTGTTTAGTTTTTTGATAACAATTTAAAAAACTGAAATTGCTTGAAAATTAACCATATTAACGAGTATAACATAAAACTGTACGCTCTAAGTTTTGACACGTGAAACAAAAATTTATTTGTGTAAATTTTTGTTATTACACTTTTGTTTCTCTGACTAATCTTTATGTCCAATAGATTTATACTAAATAGATATCATGTTTTTGATTCTTGTTTAAAAAAAATATGTAAACATTTGGTTAAAACGAATAGCATAAGCTTTATAGCTCCCTAAACACTAAATCACGACAATGTACTTAGGATGCTATACTTTTGCCAAATATAAAATGAGTATTCAACTTGTAAAGTTTTTCAGTACATTGTTCAATGTTACGTAAGATAACACTTTAATACTTTAGTATATTTTAAATTTCTCTTGTTTTGCAATATATTAAAAACACAAAAGTTGTAAATAATTGAAAATTTTTAAGTTTTCTAAAAGGTTTACAAGTACTTGTAAACTGTTTATAAATTAAATAAAAAACCTCAAGTAACAGTGACGAAATTAGTTTATGTTTAAGATGTTTTTTGAACATTTTTCAATATTTCATTAAAACAAAAGTGAGTTGCAAAAACTCATAAACAAAACTAACCTTAACTTAGCAAAAATTGTACAAAATATACAATAAAACTATTTAAACGGGTTTTTGATAATATAAGTCTTTATCAAAAAAAAAATGTTTTAGTTGCTTAACCAATTTAAATTTAGCTTGTAATATATTATTAACTAAAAAAATATAATTTATTTCTACCAAACATTTAATAATTCTATCTGTATATTTTTTTTACTAATTATGACTGTGTGCGAGCACTTCACTTTAGCTCGTCCAAAAAAGCAAAAACTTCATCATTCAAATAAGATTAAGTATTTCAGTCAAACGCAGAAACGACAAAAATTTAACTAGTTCCTTTTAATAGCAAACGTTTTTATGCTGCACCATAAAACTATTTAGGTGCGGAATTTAAGCGTTTTATTATTTGCATGCTTCTTTAAATGTCTTTTTTAAAGATTTTTTTTATAATCTAGGGACAGCTTATGAATTGAGTTTAATTTAAAAACTTTTCTACTAACAAAAATAACTAAAACAAGTTTTTGTTTTAGAAGAATTAGGCTTTATTTATATTGTAAAAACTGATGAAGATAAAAACTAACATAGTTGCAAAACAAAGTTAATTAAAATAATCTTTTAACTCAAAATTTTACTTTTGCAAAATAAAAATAAAAAAAAAATTTAATATTCTAAATAATAAATTTGATATTTTTAAATTATTGCTTACAAGAGAAAATAATCGTAAACTAAAACAACTTTTATCATGATATAATTTTAAACAAATAAAGATTTTTTATTAAACATTTAATAAGCTGTGATCAAACAGTATTCTAAAAATATTTAAGCAAACTTTCAGTTTAAAAAAATTAAGCAATATGAAACAATTAAGTAAACAGAAAAAATTTTAAAGGTAGGAAGTGATGCAGATAACAAAATTAAACATTATATCTTTTATTAACTAATATTGAACCACGAGCATTAAACTTGTTTAAATAATCAAATTTTATCGACCACAGAATATTTGTTAGGTATAACACTATTAGATATATGCTATATGCAAACTAATAAACCGTGAAATGTGTCGCATTACGTCAAAACTTTGCTTCAGTGCATTTATTTTTTTTCAAATTCTGTTAAGTAATGTATACGAGCTAAACGTTATTTTCGATATTAACAACAAAGTAAAATTACAGCAAACTTTATTATTTCTAAACAATCTAAATTAAAAAACCATCTTTTTTTCTCTTTAAAACTTAAACCTACGTCACAAAACAGTTTATTAACAAAGTTTAAATGTTTTATTATTACCGTAGCTATTTGCTTGTGAACAACGTTTTTTTAAGATCTATTATTGTTTGTTTTTTATAGTTTTTGTAACAATTAAAATAAATTAAAAAACCAAAGTTTAGTAATCATTTTGTATTTGATTACAAACTAAAATCACAAAGTCAAATACTTGGAAAATATTGTTTTCTTTAAACATTCTATTACATAAACATTTTAAAGTTAAACTTTTGTAAAAATAATAATCCTATTAATTTTAACAATACAATTTTTTAAGTAAATTTTTTTTATCTTATTTTGTTTACATCAAAAACTAAATTATTAAAAAATAAAAATCATAGAATCTCGATTTAATTAATCATATATTTGTGTTCACTGCGAGCATTATGCTCGTTAAAATTAAAAACCACTAAACTACTTATATTGATTGCAAAACATACAATTTATAGTTTGTTAAGTTTAAAACGTCTTTGTTTTCAAATATAACTTTACGTCACAAAAAACTAATATGTATAATTCATAAAACTTCATTTAGAATTTTAAATGAAATTTATAAGGTGTTAATTTCTCAAAAAAAATAATTCAAATTGCTGTCGTTAAGCAAACTACTTGGCATTTTAAATCAAATCAACACTTTTGATTTCAAATGTTTAGATGATTAGTACGATTTGTTTAAATATAAATAAATTTCATACAGTGTATATAATTTGTTACAACTCTAAATTATTTTTAAATATTCGTGTCTTTTTATATATTAAAGTTCAATCTAAATAGACTACAAATGCTTAAACCAGCTAATTTAATCAGAGAGTAAAATATTAAAGTTACATATGTGTAGAAACCCAAAAATAAGAAGTAAAAATAAACAAAACTCAATAATTATGTTGCTACTTTACAAATATACTTGTACATTAAGAAAGCCTGTAAGGTAATGTATACATTTAAAAATGAACATCTTCATTTTCTAAAAGAGTGGACTTAGAAAGTTTGGAAAAAGTTAAACAAATACTGGTCTATTAAGCATGTCTTACCATAGTTTAAATACATACACGATACTTTGTTATAACTAAGTTATCATTTATACGTTGTCAAATAAATAAGTACAATTATGAATGATAGTATGCTGTATTCTTTATTTACGAAAATTTAAACAAAAGTAAATTATTTCGTTTGATATGTGATCATAAAAATAATTTGTGACATAATGTCTTAATTGCTGAAATATGTATAAATATATAAACATAAGTTTCTTATACAAGTATCTCTTGTTGATTTTTTTATTTTGCATAAAAAAAACATTTAAAGAGGCAAAATTAAAATGATTAAAACTTGACTACATTATGTTTTGTAAATTACTTTTCAGGCTAATTTTTGTTTTTTTTTATAAGGAAAACAAACTTTCGAGTATCAAACTTTTTGTGTGAAAATTAAACTTAACAAACAAACGATTCGCAACAATTTATTTCAGTGGTTGTTTTTCTTGATAATTTACAACTAAAATAATGGGTGGCGTAACGCCTTAATTCCAATTAATAGTTGTTTTTTAATAAAATATTTATATACAGTATGTCCTTTTGAACTGTATTTCTTTTGAAGATGAATTTAAACGAGCAAAGTGTTCGAATGCAACTAATATGAGTGAAGTTTGACAATATTTATTTATATTATTAAGTTACTTTTATTTCGAATTTTTTTCTTACATTTTCATTTAGAAAAAAATCTGTTTGGTATTAAAATTTGTTATTGAACTTAATACTCTTTCAAATATAACGTTGAATAATGCTCATTACTTTGACTTTAGTTGTTTCTGACTACTGCATTTTATATACATGTAAATCTATTAAAATGCTGTGATATAAATTAAATTTTGAATTTTTTTTATGTTGTTATCTTAGTTATTTTAATTAATCTTGTTTTATTAATTTAGTGTAAGTAAAACATGGAATTTATAAATTTTCTCTAAAAACTTCCTTTAAGTTTATATTTC
Organism: Thalia democratica; assembly: GCF_965202585.1. Classification (NCBI taxonomy): domain Eukaryota; kingdom Metazoa; phylum Chordata; class Thaliacea; order Salpida; family Salpidae; genus Thalia; species Thalia democratica. Next base: position 42,247 of record NW_028139460.1, read on the forward strand.
GGATAAGAAAATGCTAAAGATTGTATTAATAAGCTAAACTAAAAAAAGTTTGCTAAACAACCTTTAAAACAGAAATTAAAAAAAAAAAACAAATAGCTTATCATATATTAACATAATTTTATTTACTAATAAAATTAATTTTATATAAATTTTTTTTGCTATGAAGTCTTATTGCACTAAAGTTTATGACCATATAAATATTTATATTTTAAATTTATAATGATTTAAGAAAGTATATGTCTAGCATGGGCGTAGCGTGGGGAGGGACGCTGGCGCAAGCCATACTGGAATATAGGGAGGGATACTTGGGAAATAACCCAGTATACTGATTCGGTGAGTAATTGCAAATGCGCACCGATGTTGATGAAATACTCCATAAGGAAAAATTTTATACTTTCATAAACTTCATAAGAGTTTCGATTCAAACAGTACGCAACTAATTAGTGCACCGCAGTAGTATAATCTTATGACAGAATTTTCTACAAAGACAAATGCTAACATTTTGTTAACAAACCATAAAGCTAAACTTGTTTTATAGTGATTATGATTTAAGAATAAACAAATAGTAGTAAAAATAGCAATAAAAAACTGCAAAAAAAAAAAAATTGATAAAAACAGTAAAAAATATTAACAACAAAATTAAAAAAAAAAATAACAAAAAACAAGAAAAATAAATAAACTAATGAAAACAAACAGTTCATATCATACTTTGATTACATTTTTAACCTTACTATACAAAAAGTATTGTTTAAATTATCTAAACTTAAAATTTTTTATTAAAAGTAGTTTCATTTTTAATTAAGATAACAAACAAATCAAACTTTGTTATTTTATCAGCCATAAGGTTTAAAAATTAATCAATCTTTGTAGCAAGTTATTATAAAATTTCTTCAGTCACATCATGAATAAATTTATAGCAACTTGTAAAACAGATTTTTTACAATCATTTTTTTATCTAAAAGACACAATTGATTAATTTTGGAACAATTTTAAATTTAAATTTATTTAGTTTTAAATCAAATTTTAAATGGTTTTTGAAATAAAAATTCTTCCAACTGTTTGTAGTATTTAAAAAAGGCTATTCCCTAAAGATTTAAAAAACTAATTTTAAGGACTAACTTTAGGGAATAGCCTTTTTAAAATACTACAAACAGTTGGAAGAATTTTTATTTCAAAAACCATTTAAAATTTTATTTAAAACTAAATAAATTTAAATTTAAAATTGTTCCAAAATTAATCAATTGTGTCTTTTAGATAAAAAAATGATTGTAAAAAATCTGTTTTACAAGTTGCTATAAATTTATTCATGATGTGACTGAAGAAATTTTATAATAACTTGCTACAAAGATTGATTAATTTTTAAACCTTATGGCTGATAAAATAACAAAGTTTGATTTGTTTGTTATCTTAATTAAAAATGAAACTACTTTTAATAAAAAATTTTAAGTTTAGATAATTTAAACAATACTTTTTGTATAGCGAGATTAAAAATGTAATCACAGTATGATATGAACTATTTGTTTATTATTTGTTTTTATTAGTTAAATTATTTTTCTCATTTTTTGTTATTTATTTTTTTAATTTTGCTGTTAATATTTTTTACTCTTTTTATTAATTTTTTTTTTGCAGTTTTTTATTGCTATTTTTACTACTATTTGTTTATTCTTAAATCATAATCACTATAAAACAAGTTTAGCTTTATGGTTTGTTAACAAAATGTTAGCATTTGTCTTTGTAGAAAATTCTGTCATAAGGTTATACTACTGCGGTGAACTAATTAGTTGCGTACTGTTTGAATCTAAATTCTCATGAAGTTAATGAAGTTATAAAATTTTTCCTTATGGAGTATTTCATCAACATCGGTGCGCATTTGCAATTACGCACCGAATCAGTATACTGGGTTATTTCCCAAGTATCCCTCCCTATATTCCAGTATGGCTTGCGCCAGCGTCCCTCCCTACGCTACGCCTCTGCTAGACATATACTTTCTTAAATCATTATAAATTTAAAATATAAATATTTATATGATCATAAACTTTAGTGCAACAGAAATTAAAAAATATTTATATAAAAGTAATTTTATTAGTAAATAAAATTATGTTAATTTATGATAAGCTGTTTGTTTTTTTTTTAATTTCTGTTTTAAAGGTTGTTTAGCAAACTTTTTTTAGTTTAGCTTATTAATACAATCTTTAGCATTTTCTCACCCGAAATAAAAACTTAAAAGAAGTTTTTAGAGAAAGTTTATAAATTCCATATTTACTTACACTAAATTAATAAAACAAGATTAATTAAAATAACAAAGATAAAAAAATAAAAAAAGATTCAAAAGTTAATTTATATCACAGCATTTTAATAGATTTACATGCATATAAAATGCAGTAGTCCGAAACAACTAAAGTCAGAATAATGAGCATTATTCAACGTTATATTTGAAAGAGTATTAAGTTCAATAACAAATTTTAATACCAAACAGATTTTTTTCTAAATGAAAATGTAAGAAAAAAATTAGAAATAAAAGTAACTTAATAATATAAATAAATATTGTCAAACTTCATTCATATTAGTTGCATTCGAACACTTTGCTCGTTTAGATTGCATCTTCAAAAGAAATACAGTTCAAAAGGACATACTGTATATAAATATTTTATTAAAAAACAACTATTAATTGGAATTAAGGCGTTACGCCACCCATTATTTTAGTTGTAAATTATTAAGAAAAACAACCACTGAAAAAAATTGTTGCGAATCGTTTGTTTTGTTAAGTTTTAATTTCACACAAAATGTTTGATACTCGAATGTTTGTTTTCCTTATAAAAAAAACAAACAAAAATTAGCCTGAAAAGTAATTCATAAAACATAATGTAGTCAAGTTTTAATTATTTTATTTTTGCCTCTTTAAATGTTTTTTTATGCAAAATAAAAAATCAACAAGAGTTACTTATATAAGAAACTTATGTTTATATATTTATATATATTTCAGCAATTAAAACATTATGTCTCACATTATTTTAATGATTAAATATCAAACAAAATAATTTACTTTTGTTTATGTAATATACACTTAAAAAGTTTAAGATTTAATTAAAATAAAAACATTGTTAAGCAGATTAATAATCTGAACTACTAGTTTTTATTAACCTAGAAAAATTATAAGTTATTTTTAGCATTAGAATTGTCTAAATGATAGACTGAAGAAAATTCAAAAGATCTCAAACTACGAAGAATAGGCTCCCCTTTCTGTTTTAAATATTTTAACCAAGAAATTTGTCTTGTTTAGTTATAATACAGCTGTGTTGCTAGATAATAAACTTTAATTACTTTATAAATGAAAAATAAATTAATCAGTTATGACTGATATCAATTTTCAAAAATTGTAAGAAACGAATTCCTTTTATTCGAATATAAGATTAACAACATTTTTATAACAACTGTAAAGTCAAAAAAAAGTTTTTGGTTTATAACTTTTCAGTCAATAGAAACTTAAATTTTAAATGTTTAAAAAAAACTGAAAATAAGTTATTTATCTAGATTGTAATTCAAGATAAAAACAGTAGTATTTTTAAAGTTAGTTTTATTAAAATTTAGTTAAAAATCTCATTAGGTTAACTTTCTGCACGTACTTCACAAAATGACTAATTTATTGAATATACAGTTAAGAGTTCATTTATTTAACTTTAAAATTGTCTTGAATGAAGTATGAACTCAAAAACTGCTAACATTTTGACCTTTTAATGATTTTTCCTAACTAAGTTTAAATTTTGCTTTTGATTTACATAGTTTAAGTAAATTTATAATTTCAATAAGTTGTTCTATGTAACCAGTTGTGTTTTGTCTGTAAGATATTTCACACTGTTGTTAAATTGTTATTAGAGCATTTAGGAATTGAAAATTATTTTAGTTGTTATAGATTTAATTAATTTATTATAGATATTCACTCCTATTTCGAACTTACGAGATTTAATATTTTAACAAGTTATTCTTTTTTTAAATATCGTTAATAATTTTAATTATGTTATATTAAAACTAGTTAAAGTTATTATTATTAAAAATAAACACATGATTAGGTATAACACTAAATTTGCTAAAATTATAAATAAACTTCTATTAGTTATTTTGTTTACTAATCCTAATATTTTGAAATAAATAGCGATTGAAAACTTTTAAAAATATATATAACCTACTAATTTAAAACCAGTAAGTTAAAAACAAGTTTTAAAATAGTGCAAAATTAATAAACTATAATAGAGGTAAATATTAGAAAAACATTGTTTTAGTGAGTTTTCTGTTTTCAGAATGTGACTCAAAATGATAAAGAAAATTATAGCTTAATAATAAATCTCACGGTAATTTATCTATCATATTGTTAATAATATACGACATTAAATATTGCGCAGTTTTTAATTGATAACGAATATTAAATCCAGTTAGATAGTTATATCAAGCGGCATTTAAATAAAAAAATTTGGAGTAGAATGCTGCCTACTGTATATTATTTAGAAAACTTAAATTAAAAAAAATATTATGTTACGTAATATGACAGCTGTGATGCAAAGACATTAGCTCAATTTGATTAAGTTTAAATATAGGGAAGTTTAGTTTATAAACTTAAAAAGTTTTTAACGTTTCGTGGGTTATGATTTTGAAAAAATTATAATAAATTTTTTTTTTAGTCTAGCGTATCGTAAAAATAGATTCATTTTTTAATTTAAAAATTACAAAAATCTTATTTTTAAGTTTTATAGTTTAAGCATGTATAAAACTTTTGTCATTTTGAACTGGTATATGGCAATTTTAAACTTAAATTTACATTTAATGTAGTTCAGTTTTAAAATATTTCATATTTTACTAAAATGTGTTGTCTGAATTAAGTTTTTTTTTGCTATAATAATAGTTTTCTATTTTATTTTGGTTATATATTTATTTATAAATAAACATCAAAAAATACGACTGTATACTACTAATATGAACTTTATTTAGTTATTTTTAGTAAACTAAGTGAACTTTTTAATCAGCTAAAGTATTTTAAATATAATTATCAAAACATATCAAAATATACAATTCTTACATCAAAACTAATACTTAGATAGATTTTACTTAAAATCAAGTTCTGATAAAAAATCGAATGTTAAGCAAAAAAAGTAAAAATGACATGAGTTAAAAACCAAAACACTTAAAGAAAAGTCAATTACTTACAAATATTGTGCGGACTAGTCGAGTAGACGCTTACGTATCAAGTTTTAACGTTTTCAAGTGAAAAATTAATACACTGAATAATAATACATTTTAATTAATAACAAAAGATGTAAAACTAGGATATAAAATTCTTTAAATTCGGAAACTCATATTTTTTAACAAGGGATTTTATTTTCAAAAAACAATAATTTTAGTAAAACGTGCCTTGATTATGTCTTGCATAAAAACAGTTTAGATAAAAAAGAAGTGGACCATTTTAAATAGTCATAATTACTGTTTTAACTAAGTTTAACTATATTTAGCTTCAATGACTATTAAAAAGTTGAAGGTCTTTGAAATTTACAAAAGGGCATGTTTGTATGTATTAATAAAATATTATAATTTTAAAAACAACGAAATTTTAGAACACAGCAAAGTAAGAATATTAAAAAAAATTTCTGGCTAAAAAATCAGTTAGAGTATAATTCCTGAAAAAAAAAACATTTTTCTTAAGATGCTTAAAATTTTAAACCCCAATCCAATAGTTTTTGTTTTTTAATTGAAGGTAAAAGTGCGTTCTTCTATAATAAAATAAAATTTAGTTAGCTTTAAAGATAAGAAAAAAATAGAATAAAAAGTTTGGACATTTTTAAAAGTATTGTAAAAAATACTAATCGAGCTAAATTATCGCTGGTAATAATAGATATAAACATTAATTCAATTTTAAATTTTAATTAATATGCTTTACTTAATTTATGAAAAAATAACCCATACTTAATCGGCGGTTCAAATGGTAATTTCTCTTAAAAACCATACCATTTTATTCACTTTATTCTGACTAATGAACCAAATTAAACATTTTGTAAGCGAATAATTTTTTATCCTTATTTATTACGTCAAAGAAAGCTTTAAATGCAGTGATATAATACATCTAGGAAAAGATGTTACGAAAAAACCCATATAATAAAGTTAAAAAATTGGAAATTATTTTAAAGAAAAGGTAATCAGTTAAGTTATATAGAATTAAATTTCATACAACTCAGTTCATTTTAATTATATTTTTCATTTATTTGCTTGTCTTTTTAATCTAATATAAAAAACCTTAAGAAATGTTTGAAACTTTGGTTAACAAAATATGTTTTTGATTTGACTTGGTAAACGAAGCTAACTTTTAATGCAATCTATTAGAAATAACTTAAGTTGAAATGATTTTAATTGTAAAACATAATAATCATAAGTAATAATTATAATAAAATGATACAAATACAAACTATAAGGAACAAATTAATAATGTTTTATTCATTGAAAAAAACACATAAATACTGGCTTATTAGACCATTACAACAAAGTTCTTATATAAAAATAAAATTTACAAGCGTTTTAGCTTGTCCAAAACAAAAAAAAAAATATCGAACGCTATTATGGCGATTGTACAGAGAAACGCATTAATGATAAGAACTTCAACACATACTTTTTATAGAAGTTTAAATGTTACGTCACAAGATGTATTAAATGCAAAGCTTAGAAGTTTATCAAATCTTTGTCAGTTTGCTTGTAAATAACATTTAGAAATTGTGCTTTGCTTACGTTTAAATTCGAGTTTTTTCTACTATATTGTTTATACTTTTCTTTTACTTTTTATAAACAAAAAACTATAGAAAACCTAACAAAAAACTAATTTAAATCGATTTGTGATCAAAATATATGAAAGGAGAAACTTGCAAATATAAATGTCAGTTTGTCCATAAACTTGTAGCTAAGAAATTTTGTTCTTAAATCATATTATAAATTATATATTTAAGGCAAGTTCTTGTAACCTATGCTTCCTTATATTTACCGTGTCTAAAACTTAATTATTTTGACTTGGTTTTATAATGACAGACGAACAAGCTTAAAAACACATTTGCCTTAGAATTTAAGAATTTAAATGAATTATTGTATGGCAATCTTGCTTGCATAACAGAGTTTTGTGCATAACTTATAATAAAAAAATAAAATTTAAGCTTTAATGTCTATTTAATGAAAATCTGTTGTAATTTAGAAAACGAATCAGTTTAGAAACCAATATCAATTCTAATAACATTAAATAACTGTTTTATTACAATTTATAAATTAAAAATTTTTATTTTAAATTTTGCGTCAAACATTCATACAGCATCACAACAAATAACATTATAGATAAGCTTTTAAGTAGACGCGTTTAAAGTATAAAATTTGGTTTCAACGTATTAAAGTTTCAAATATATTGAACATATATAGACTGAAATTATTATCTTTATCGAAAATAGTTTGCATCTTAAAGCGGTGGTTTCAGATAACTTTAAACTATAAAAATTAGTGACATAAAAAACAATTTGCAAACATATTATGAAATGAAGTTGAACTAAAGTTTGTTTTTAACCATAATTTTAAATTACATAGAAAGGTTATCGCGCAAAATAAAATAAAATGTATTCAAATCACATAAAGCTTTAGTAGCTTATAAAATAACTGAAAATAGTTTATAAACAAATGCTAATTCGTTGAGAAACGTTAGACAAAGAATAAATTTGTTAATTTTATGTTTAACAGTTTGTACATTATGCCGCAATACAGTTCGAATTAAGAAAATTAAAGCTTTTCTTAACCCTCTCGTTATCAGATAAAATACAAAATACTTTTTAATAGCTTTGTGTTTATAGAAATATGTATTAGGTATTTGTAAACTTATTGTATTAATGTTTTTTCTTGTTACTCGATATTGTTTTCAAACGTTGTATTAAGTAGTTTATAGAGCCTTAATTCAAAAAAAGCATCATAAATGGAATCTAAAACTATTTTTTTTAACATTTATAAAAGCCAAATAATTCACCAAAAGACAGTTTGAATAAGAAATTTATTTATACTTTCTTCTCTTCTTTTATACCTAACACCAAATAAAAATTAATTATACAAATTTATAGTAATTATTTATCTAAACTATACAGTTATAGTCAGGCTTATAAAAATTTTAGTTTTACTGAATTTTAGTTGCTCGGTGTTACATTAACGAACAACAAGCTCGAACTAAAGCAGACTACTTTGCATATTATATAAGAGGTTTTATTGTAATACTCTATTGCTATAACACATTGCAGTTTATAAACACAACTGTAAAATTTAACAAGTTTAACTTTTTATGATGATAAACAATTTCTTAAAGAACGGTATGCTTATATACACTTTTTCAATTATTGTCTCTATTATAGTTTGAATTTTAAACAAAAAAAAATTTAGACGTATTTTCAATAACGAAACTTTAAATCCTATTAACTAGCAAGAATAAAAATAGCTGTAATCAAAATATAACAAAAAATATATTGACGTTTGCTGCCAACATACTTTGATAACTGTTTTATCAATATTTTAAGAAGGCAAAATTATTATCCCTAAAATAAAACAAAGAAAAAGAATCACAAACTTTTCATAAAAGTTTTTATAAGTGTAACAAATTTGTTATAATATATAAAATAAGTTATAAACTTAAGTTAACTACAAAAATATACATATAAACAAGTAAGTATACATTTAAGATAATATCATAAAATATCTTTACTTGACAATACTTAAAGCTAAACTGTAAACTTTAATGCCTACAAACAAAATTTTTAAAATAATTAAAGTAATAAGTGAGTAAGAACATATGTTTAAGTATTATTTAAGTATTTTGAATCAGTTTAGCTATGTTCTATTAATTAATATTTATTGTAGTAGGTAGAGCTTTTTGAGCCTACAAAATAAATGTAGATAAAAGTTTCAAAACTAATCTAATAATTTAGGGACTAATAATGTGGTTCAACTGAAATTTATTAGTAATGTCAAGTATTAGCTTGTCACAAAACAATTTGCGTTTAGTTTTTATCATTTTTGTTTACATTAAAAAAGTTTTTTTATGATGGCTTAACAGTTATATAGTTCAAATCTGTGTGTTTTTTTACTAACTTTACTGCGAGAACATATATTACCTCTACTATAAAATACATTTTGAATAAATAACATTAAAAAATTAATTAAACTAAGTTATTAGTCAGAATTTGTTATTAAAGTTTCAATTCTTGAAGCTTTACCTTCAAAAATACAGTTTAAATGTAAAATATATACTACTTTAAGCGAATTATATAAATAGGTTGCTTTGTTAATAACAATATGAAAGTTTAATTTTTTTTTTAATTTAGAACCAAATAATAGTGTTAGCCTATATAATATATTAAAACTTCTTGGAATAAATTTTAATTAACAAACTATCAGGTAACTAATTTAGCTTACATGTTCAAAAATTATACAAATCTAAAGTAGCTAATAACTTTGTTCAAATCTAATACAGTAAAATTCAGTTTCACCTAAATTTATTTATAATTAAATTTGAAGTTTATTTTGTGAAAATTAAATTGTTACACCACAATAAAACTGTGAAACAAAACTCTAAATATTAAAATATTTGTCTTACTATAAAAGTACTTGCAGCTTGTAATTACTTAACCTCTCAGACAAAAAAAACATAATTAAAATCGGTAAGTATAGTTAAGATATAAAAGTTCTGACAATAAAGTTACTCTACCACTAAGTATTTTTATTTCTTATTTAATTATGTTACATAGTGTAAGCAATTATAACTATATGCAAGCATTTTAGCTCGTCTAAACAATCTGACGACTATCGCAACCACATCATAACATAACAACAGACAGATTCAATCGTATGTGGTTTGATAAATTTATTTTTGTAAAAAGTTTAACGCTACGTCACAACACAGTTTATATGCAAAACTTTTCGAAATATTCTACTCCCGTAGTTCTTGTCATATAAACTTCGTTTTTTAAAGATAAATTATGTTTTAGTCTCACATTAAATTTTTGAAAGAATATTTAGAAAAAGTGTATCTTTGCTTCAATATAAATAAATTAAAAATAAGCTATTATACTTATATTTTAAACCAAAGAAGCAGAAAAGTAGATTACATTATGTAAATATAGAACCACAATACAGCTATGTTGTTTTTAACTTTTATAGATTTTTTATGCATATTTCAAGTAAATCAGATAAGTAATAAATATTTTAAAAGTCCTATATATGTTAATACACTAGCATAGAGCTTAAAAGCTCTACAAATAAGAACGAAAACATTTGCGATTTACTCCACTATTAAGAAAATTGTAAATATGCTTTTTAAGCATTGAGATTGATAAATTTTTGTCTGCGGAAACTGTATGTTACGTCACAAAACGATTCAGACGCAAAATTTACTAGTACTAGTTAGCAAAGTTATATAAACAAAAAAGACACATTAACATTGTTAACACACAGTACTATGTTGAAAAACTTAAGGTTTGATTACAATGCATATGTAAAGTTAATTTAGTAAAAGGTAAAGTTTGAAGTAATTAAAGTAAAAGTTTTAAAAATATAAAGCAGATAATTGTTAGTTTATAACTTAAATAATTTACAATAATCCGCGTGTTTAGAGTCGTAATATAACATTAAATAATAAAAATAGTCCTTGTAGAAAGCTTATTAATATTTCTACAAAAAAATTAAAACTTTTAACTTCATAAAAAAATCGATACCGTCAAAAAAACTTATTCAGTAAGTAAAAGCTTACATTATTTTCTTCGGGTAAAAACAATCAATTTCTTGTCATATACCGTCCTTATTACATCATAATGAGTGGAAACATAAAATAACGCACTAGGCGTGATATCGGAATTTTTTATCATTACGTCACAATACGTTTGGCGATATGAGTCATTAGGTGACAAGAGTTTTGAACAAAAACAATTAAAACTTTTAATATTCAAATCAGTTTAAAAAAAAAAGAGTTAGCTAGATAAAAAAAGAAAATAAGATAAGTTTTGGTATTTATTTTATATTTATTCTTATTCTTATAACGTTAGATAACAAATTACTGATAAATATAAGAAACCATTAAAAGAAAAAATCTTAAAAATTAAAGAAGTAAAAATAATTTTTAACGATAAACACCCCTTAACATTATAAGACTTATTTAGTTTTGACAAATACTTTATAGTTATTTTAATTTACTAAATAGATTTACTAAATTCATCTTTTTATATACTTATCAAAGATTCAGCTAACATTTAAAAAGAAAAAATTATTTAATTACTAAATATATACAAATATCAGGTGTTCTCAAGCTAACTAAGACTTAAAAGATAAATAACATGTGTAAACAATTTTATGGTAAACCATAAATATGCACATATGATATAAAAAGTTTAACTTTATAACAATCGGATTACTTAAAGTTTACTTTTAAACATTACAAAATTTTATATACATTTGATGTACTACAAACATAAGAAATTAAACACATTTACAAACAAAGCGGTTTTAATTATTTCAAATATATTTTTGACAGAAATTAAAGTTTGTAAACTAAAATGTATTTAATTTAAAAATAAGTCACTGAATAAGCTGTTTTAATGTTAAGCTTCTCCTCAAAATGTAATTACTTATTGGAAAACTAAAATTGCTTAATTAACAAATAAAAGTTTGCTTCTTACTTCCATTGGGCTAAAAATATCCTTCGACTTTTTATCATAAAGCGTCGCACTTACATAACAAATGTTAGTTATAATAAAATTTACGCGAAAGTTGAGTCAAGTTATTTATGACATCACAACGAAAGTTTAATGCAGCAATATGGGTCATTCGACGAGAAGTTTTTAAAACATTAAACAACATAATTATGATAACCTTTTAGTATCATTTCACAGGAAAAAGCTCTACAAAAAAAGAGTAAATAACTTATAACAATAAGATCCTCAAAACTCACAGTCTATTAAAAGTGATCATTATCTAATTGCATGAAGCTTGGTGTTAAGTAATAAATTAATGTTTTTTCAGCGAGCATTTTAGCTCGTCGTCAAAAAATTAAAAATTCAGATTACATTTACAACTTCAACGCTTAGAAAAAATTGGTCTAAATACTTGAAATATCTTTTTGCTTAAAATATTTTCAAACTACGTCATAAAACAGTTCTTGTGCAATGTTAAAAGTTTTGTAAAATTGATAATTTTTGAATTTGAATAATGTTTTTAAACGTTTATGTATTATGTTTTTAAGGTTAGTGATAGTTTATTTTCCCCTTGTTAGTTTATTCGCATTTTTATACCTTTAAAAGCATTACAAATTTAAGTTGATTACCTTAAAAATTATATTAATTGTTAATTTCAGTAGAGAATATTTGTTAATGTAATAAGTAGAATAAATTGAATATTATGTACTTGAAAAACAAATTTCATATACATGACTTTCTAATCTTGATAAATAAGAAAATACAAACTCTTAACTTTTTATACTGTTTTTGCTTTTAAAGTTAAAAAGTTAATATTAAGCTAGATATTTTTACATTATTGCAAACAAAAGAAAACTATCACAACATTATAGAAAAATATTTTAAAACAAATAGAAAACTAATTGTTAAATATAAAAACTTCTTATAAAACAATAGTCGAAACTTTACTTTAATAAAATTATAGTTAGGAAATAGAAATTAAATGATGTGAAAATGGTTAATAAAACTAAAGGTTGTATAATTACAAGTTTATATAGCTAATTATAAGTTATCATAGTGTGTTACATATTTTGATAATTAACTACGAGCATTAAACTCGTTTAAAAAAAAATACTAAACTATTTTACTCTGAATTTTTTATGTAGTAAAACACAACTTATTATATTATGTACGCTAGCTAATAAACTGTGAAAGTTCATCGCGTTACGTCACAACTAAGCAACGGTAAAATGCTTTCAATACTATTTTTGTTAAGTTTTGTAATAATCTAAAAAATCGTTTATATCTGAATGTAAACTGAAAAACTGAAATTTTAAAACTCTAAATGCAATAATTTAAATAACTTTTAAATGAAATACTTATCAAATTAAAACAACAAAAATCAAAACTAATCACAAATTATGAAAAAAGCTTAAATTATAATAAAGTAAGTTAATTAAAAGCAACATTCATAGAATAAAGAGTAAAAGTTTAAATTTACGTTTATGCTTACAAATATTAATTTAATTATTGTAAGTATGTGCGAGCACTTTGGATCGTTCAAATATTGCATCTATCTAAATAATATTAAATTGTATTGACACAATACATCTCTGTTAACAAGTTGAACTAAATATTTTTCTTTGTAGGTTTAAAAAATGCTACGTCACAAAAAAATTCATGTGCAAAGTGTTTTATTTTCTTTATATGCTTGCATAAAAACATTAATTTATAATTTTGTTTTGTATTTTGATTTCAAATTTAGAGGTATTTTTCATATATGAATAAAAAAGTAATTTAAACAATTTTACAGAAATATAAAAAGTTTTTCTTTTACATTTTTAAACTTTTGTAAAAACTTGATAAAAATATAAAAACATTTATTTGCATAACATATGTTTTTTTGCTATACTTTTGATTATAAAAATTAAGATTCAACTCTAGTATATACAAAAATAAAAGCATTTTTTTAAAATAAAGTAAATTTTTTTTTTAAACATAATTATTTATCAAAAATATTGAGTACAAATTTAACATCTTGATGATTATTTATTTAGTTTTCATTCATATTAGTTTCAATAAAATGTTTTGTTCGTTAAAAATTATGTTTATTATTTATCTTGCACTTAGAAGATTATGAAAAGTTTATAAAGGATTTACTTTACATTTTGTGTTTTTAAACTAAACTTAATAAAATATAAAATCGTTTTTTATAATATTGTGTTAACTAAAGTCTTTAAGAGTTTAAATCTTATTCTTACTTATTAAACCTTAATTTAGCTTAAAAGTACTTTAAATTCCTTCATTTCTTTAAGACTGACAATTGGTTAGAAAAATATATAAAAATATTAAAAATATATAATAAGTATACAAATCGAACTGCGCACAATAGTTATTTAAATTTTTTTTTCTAAATCTCAAAATGTTTTTATACGTATACATGTTATATCTAAACTTACAAAATACTTTAAATGATTTGACTCTTGATTTAAATAAGTGTTTAGTTTTTAACTATTAAGTAGTTAAAACAATGAAGATTAAATACGACATACTGAAAAAAAATATTGGTTTTTATTTTCTACTTCATTTATTTTTGCCGAGCATTGTGCTCGTCTAAATTAAGTTGAACACATTGTTTTATGTATAAATGATAAAGCTGTGTCTGCTATTTAAACAAATCGTTTGTGAACTTTAATAATGTGCAAATGTGTTAAATTATTGATTATAAATTTTGGGCAAGTACATTATTATATAAGTTTTATTGCTCAGGAACTTTTTTAAGCTAACATTAATGAATAGTAAAAAGTTTTTGTTTTAACTCTATTGACTTAATTAGAAATAATTAAAATATAAAACAAACTTTTGTTAAGCAAAAAACCACGTACAAATTTAAAAAATTGTTGAAAATAAAAACAAAAAAAAAACTTTGATATTGCTTTACGAAATTCTAAGCAAAGTAGTAATAATCTGGTTTTTTTAAATACTTAGAACATCGTACTAAAATTTGATTGTGAGAAATTGTAGTTAAAACACGCTATGACATAAAATACTTTTGCATTTATTTAATTTTTGTACTTTTTATAATTATCAATCTATTGAAACTATTCATAAACGAGTAAAAATTTAACAATTCGAAAATAAAAAAAGTTAAAGAAAAAGAAAACAAAATAAAAAATTTCAGTTAAAGTGTTCATTTTAGATTCACTTTTAATAAAGATATAAATCTTAATTAGTTTAATGTATAAGTATACAAAAGCGATTTAAAAAATTTACCTTTTTAAACAAATTTTAAGGTAAAGTTTTATAAAATTTACATGTCATAAAACGAAAGCTAATAAACTGAATATAAATGAAAAATCATTTTCAATAACTTAAAAAAATAAATTGAACTTATTCATTTTCATTAATAGATTCAATAAAACTAATTAATACATAACCGAAAGCTTAAAGGTAGAAGACTGTTCTAACATAGTGAGTTCGTTTATGTATTTTATGCAGCTTAGCTTTTAAAAAATATTTAAAATTATAAACGTCAAATGCAAACAAAGTTCAAGAAAATCTAATACTTGCCGGCTGTTTTAGCCTCTTTTACTTAAGTTAACTTGTTATTATAGTTTATGCGAATAAAAATTATTCTAAAGTAAAAAGTTATTACTTTCGAGGAAAATAATTACTATGTTACATGGCAGAGCGGACTTTAAAGTCGTAGACGTTATATTAATAAAATATTCTTAAAAAATATATTTATAAGATGTGCATTATGAAAATCCACTTTGCGGTGAAACTTAGTAATTGTTTTTCTAGAAAGTAATAACTATTCACTTAGAATAGTTTTCTAGAAAGTAATCAACTACTAATTATTTATCTCCCTTTTAGATAGATTACTGTGTCTTATTTACTTGTTTTCAACTCAATAGTTAAACTATATTAAGGTTACTAAATAAAACTAGGAAGACAGTATATTTAAAATTTAGACAAAACATTCAAAAAAATTAGCTATGTAAAAAAGAATTCACAATTTATTCTTCAATATTGACTAGTGAATTTACGTTAAATTATGTTATCAATAGAAACAATAACTTCAGTACTTTAAAATAGTCGGTTATTGTAATTAAGTATAATAAAAACATTAAAATGATAAAGTGTTTTAAAAGTTAGCTACATTTAAAAAAAACATAATTTTTATTTAACATTACTATAAGTATTAAAATGTACGAGCATTAAGATCATTAAAAGTTTAAACATGCTAATATAAATAGATGTACCACGAATTTGTTCTTATAACTTTAATCTATTATCTGATTAAAGTATCCAAACAGGAAATCTTATCTTGTTACTTAAAAAAAATTCCATTTCTGTATATTAAACTTACTATTTAATGAGGTGAAAAAAAAATATAAATACTAATTTTTTTCACTAAATATAAACTAAAAGCTGTATGGTGGAGGTTATAAAGGTTTAAGTAAAATTTAAACAAAGTGAAACTCATTTAGTTACCTTCATTTTTTACATTGTATTCGGATTATGTACGGTATGTTTAGTGGTATTGTTTCAATAAAAAAAAAAACAACAAGTTTTAATTATATTTTTAAATATACCGTAAATTAGTATTTTTCTTAAACCATGGAAGAAACAAAGAGTAAAAAAAATATATAAAGTAAATATAAATCCGCAACAAAACTTAGCTCAAATTAAAAGCTTTTCTTATGCTATCTTAGATATTACAGAAGCTATTTAAAGTCAGAAAAATAAACCCAATTAATTTTAATTTGAAACCATATTTATAAATTATATTTAAAGTATAGCATAGTAATTATAATATTGTTAAAAATCGTATTTATGTTTAAACTTTAGCATAGAGCTTTTTAGCTCTTCAAACAAAAACATCTGCGAGTTACTCCACTCTACGAGCTTGTTCGAACGCTTATTAATTATTCAGATATATTTTTTTTATGAGCGAAAACTTTATTTTACGTCAGAAAAAAGTTCAGACGCAAAGTTTTTTAAGGTATCTTTTTCGTAATTATAAGAATTTTTACTTTCTTTTTTAATATATTATTTTACTGGTATTATGTCATATTCTTTATTAACCAAAAGGGACAATCTCAAACTTATTCGCTGGTTATTAAAAGATTTTAAAATTAATAATAGTTTATTTTTAGGTAATTACTAGTTATTAACAAAAAACTGTATATAGGGTTAAAATTTCAAATGTAAATTAAAATATTTTTTGATATTTCTAAAAATATATTACATCTATAAAAATATAACACTTTACATGCTTCTACAGCTTCCTAAAAAAATTATCTACTGTTGCACAAAAATATTTTTTCTAGGATTCTAAAAACTTTATAGTTGATTTTTATCTAGCCTCAGTAGAAAGACATTTTTGTATGCATTACTTTTTATTCACTAAAAAACAAATAGACACTTGTGCAATGTTTATCAGATTTTTTTTTTACATTTTTCATAAAAATGTACGTTAAAGTGAATTTCGCAGTTAAGTGCTAAAACGGTTAATTAAGAAAGTATTAAGAATAAAAGAGATAACTACAGTATATATGAAAAAAATTTAATTGTTTATATAATTTATAATTCAACAAATTTTGAATTTGAGCACAAAGTAATAAAGTTAAAAGCTAAATTGTTTTATACACTAGAATTCCTTTTAAACAAACTTAAAACTTTAATACGATATGTGAGCTAGACAAAATAATATAAGTATCTTAGAAAAAATAACTTTTTGTTTATGAAATAGCAGAGAGTTTTTAAAGCTCTTAAAAAATACAAATCATCGAAACGTCGTTTCTTTCTCGAAAGGTTAGTACTTTAGCAGAACAAGTATATACTTTGTAAGTCTTATCAGTAAGCAGTTGAATATTACGTCACAATACAGTTCAAGTTACCTTTTTTTTAGTTTTCTCTGTTTCGTTTATAAGCAAAATAATACTTTAGTCAGCAACTAAACTTATTTACAGTTATAAGCATTATTAGTAATGTTTTGAATAATTTATTCTTATTACTAATTTATTGAAAAATTACTAACTTGTATGTATTAAACAAACATTTAATTAAATTAATTTTAGAAATTCAAAAACTTGTTTATAATCGCAATAAAATAAGTTCATTCCAAAAATATAGTAATATAAACAAAACTAAATAAATAGAAAAATGATAAACAAAATGTGAATTAATATACTTAAACCATGTACAAAATATTACAAAATTAATTATTTACTTTTTAAAAATTAAAAGAATTTTTATTAAAACTAGTTATAAACAAAATTGATACTTACTTTTAAACTAGATGTATTAAATCTACATTATGCTAAATTAAAGAGCGAAAATTCTCGTTTATAAAAAAAGATAAGAAAACTAAAGTAAATGTTTTTTGTGTAAGGTCAGCTACAATACTCTACAAAAAAGAAATTAAACTTTAAATAAAATTGCTAAGCTACAAACTTTTATTTTGAAACATTTAATAATGATTATGGCTATGTTTAATCGATGGAAAAGTAAGTTAACTTTTAAACTACTTGCTGAACTTCAGACAGTGGTTAAGAAATCTTCAAAATCAATACTAAATATGTAATTGAAAAATTGCACACATGAAAATAAAATTCATTTAAAATAGTCTATCGGAACCATTAAAGTTCAATTGTATCGCAGTTTTTCATATTTTTAGCCAAAAAGAGCTATCACTGCTCTACAAATAGCATCATAAATGTTATGTCATACTATGCATCAGATCAACGCGAAGCGTCAAGTAATCAATAATATATTTAAGTTTGTGTTTGTTTCTAGTATAAACTACAATGTTACGTCACAATACCATTCAGAGGCAATTTTAAAACTTTGCTCAGTTGAGTGTATTTGATTAAAAACTGTATTTTTTAGTATTGATTTAATTAAAAAATTCTTTATATTTTATATAAAATACTCTGTACAACTTATTAGTATAAATTCTTGAAAGAACAACTTCATAAAGTATTGAAATAAAATTACATAACAAAAAGCTTTCTATAGTACTTTAGCTATGCTAAGAGTGCTATTTATCTATCAATTTTTAGTTATATGATTTTAAGTTTGACAACAGTAGTTGTCATGAAAACAATAAAGTATAAACTCAAATTACTGATGGTTTTTAACTTAAAATTTTATTGACGATGACAATCAACTAAAACAAAGTAAATAAACTTTGGATACAAACATTTTGATCTGTAGACTATAAATATTTTTTAAAATTCATCGCGACACAAAAAAAAGCAGTTATATAATACGTAAGACTATTACAAAAAGTTTAGCTTATTAATTGCAATTATGTGCAAGCATTTAGCACGTTTAGAAAAACTCAAATACCGTTTAGTACTTTATATATTCGATTGAACGCATCCTTTACATTTACTTCAACTAAGTTTGTTCTCTATTAAAAAGTTAAGGCTATGTCACAAAACTGTTCATCTGCAATATTTATTTTTTCTTCGTTTTTGCATATAAACAACGTTTTAAAATGCTTAATATTATATGTTTTTATTTTGTAGTTTATATACTTGTCAATAAAAAAAAGGAATAAGTTTGCACATTAAATTTTATAAAAAAAACTCTTTGAACAAGATTTAAAAGCAAATCTTTTTACTTCATACAAATTAAAGTTTTTATCTTTAAATATTTTGATGACTATTATTACTTCTTTAAACACACATTAAAAAAGAACAGCATGTAGTGTGTTTACTTTATTTAAACTTTAAATTATATATAAATTGTTATATTTAAGATTAAGAATGTTTTTAATAATTTACAAATGCTTAATTAACCTGGAAGATTAACCCTTTTAGACAAAGTCAATGCGAAAAGTACAAACAAAAATACGTTTTGTTTTTTATTATGGTATGTTTGAAACTCAAGTTAAATAGTTCAATTTATCTATAATGGACTATCTTAGTTACTAAAACACTGTTCTTTAGTGGTTCTTATAACGTATTTTAAAGTCATAATAGACTATTTTAAAATCATAATATTTACATATCAATCTAAAAAATATATTATTTGTAAATAATTAAATATACAGTAATTAATATTTAAATAACTTAAAAATATAAATCAAAAGTAACATATACTATTATTTACTAATGCCACTCATATGATTGTAATTATTTGCGAGTATCTTAGCTCGTCTAAATAAAGCATACTTCAAAAGAAAACTCCAATTGCTCTATCAGCGCAACGCGTAGTTTTTATTTTTTTTACGAATGAAATTCTCTGTAAATTTTTTATAACTACGTCACAACTCTGTTCATAAGCTAAGCTAAAACTTTATTTTCTATAAATTATTTCTCTCGTTAATTAGGTATTCTAAATGCTTAATCTATTGCACTTTTATGTTTAACTAGATTTTAAATAATTACCATGTTTTATTTTAAACTGTTTATACTATAGAAAATACTTGAAAAATAGTTTGTTAAAATAAATGTTATGTTTATATACAAATTTCATAACAGTTAAAACACTTAAAGTTGAAAAAAAAAGTAAATAAGTTTAACAGCTATAACAAAATTGTTTAAGATGGTTGTTATATTTATTTCAAAAAATAATTAAAACTAACTAAAATCAAGTTAAAATAAAAATTTTAGATAGACTGAGTATTTTCGCTTTCATTAAGTCTTATTTATATATTTTATAAATATTCAATAAAGATTTTTTAAACTTAAAAAATAATAAAGTTAATATTTGGATCAGGTTTAAACAAAATATAGAAATTGCTAGATAAAAAGTATTTTGTATTTTGCTTAAGTGGTAAGTTGATAATCGCATTTGTTACGTCATATTGTTCTTATAATTTTGAAATTATATTTTAGATTAAAATTATTATTAAAATGCGTATTAAAGTAATCTCTAGAATTAGTAAAATTACTCAACTAAAAATTTTATACTTTGAAAATTAAGTAAACTGTGTGATTAATAATCATTTACAGCTATAAGAATGACAACAACCAATTATTTTACTAAGTAAACATTTTTTCATGACTGACATGGTACAATTAAAGAGCGAAATATCTAGTTTTACAACTTAACAAAAAATTCCTACAATTTAAAAACTGTTTTAAAACGAATTTATAATGTGTTGATTCCACAAAATCTAAATGTAATAGTTATATCATAATACTAATAGAAAGAAGACAGCACAACAAAGTTTTAGTTTAATTAAACTTATTCTAATTTAATGCTATTTTTTACATAAATCTTCGAGCATATTATATACGATTATATTGTAACTACTATCACCTAAGTGTTTTAGAATCTTTATTTATAAAAACATGTAAACCTAATTTGTGTAAGCAACAATACAATTATAAATTTAATCTTTATAAGTTGTTATAGATTAGATAAAAAGAAAAGTTTGAAAGTAATTTTTTTTTTGTTTAATTTTATTTGAATTTTGTCATTTTATTATTGTTTTTATTGTTGCTTATCTTAGTTAAATTACTGATCAACTGTTTTATATATGTATTTATGAATTGTGAATGTCTAATTAATTTTTATTCAATTATGCTAATTAGTGTTAATTGATTTTTTCTGATGTAACCTCTAAGTATTTATTTACTCAAATTTAATCTTAAAACTAGTTGCTAACAAAAGTAGTTGAAAAGTGTATGCCGAAATCGATTTTATTTGTTGTTTGCTTGAATAAAAAATGTTTTTGAATGAATATTGTCTTAGATTTCTGTACTTTATACATTGAAGTACAATTACTCAAAACAATAATATTTGAATTTTCTCACAAGACAGCCTCAATGCAAAAAGTTCAGTGAATTTTAATTAGTTTACTTGTAATGCGTAAAAATTGCTAAAGCATAATGTTATATATTACAAAAGACAAAATTTAATTTGAAAGATTAAGTGAATAGATATAAAAAACAGTTAAATTTGCTTAAAATACATTTTGAATATTTATAAATAATTACGTAACTATACTAAGAGTTTATTAGAAGCAAATATAAATATAATAAAATATAAATATTAATATTCTGTAGTAGTTGTTTGTCTAAGTTAATTAACAAAATAAGTGCTTTTTTTATATATTAAATAGATAATTAACAACTTTAATTTTGTTGTATGTTGATGTTGTATATATTAATTATTAAATTTAAAAGAAGAGATTGTACTTAAACTTTATTTTGAGAAACTTTTAACTAGGAGCTATAATACTCTAAAATTTTATTTTACCACCAATTACGAGTACTGAACTCGTTAAAATAGTAAAATATATCAGATTTCGGACTTGCTATATTATAAAACAGAGCATACTTTATATAATTATGTTAAATGTTTCTTTATTTTGAATTTATCGCGTTACGTATCAACACAGTTGTGGCGCAGAGTTAAGAATATATATTTTTTTTTTAAGTATAAATGAAGCTAAATTTCTTATTAAAACCATTAAACATCATATATTTTACTAGTTTCTTAAATAATCTAAATTGTACACTTAAACAAATAAATAAAATGTACATTTAAGGTTCAAAAAAATTTAATTTAAAGTTAGTTAGTACTTCATAAATTTTGTTTAAATCTTCATATTATGTTAAGTCATTAAACTTATCGTTTTAAAAGTAAAAGTGTCATATAGTAGTTCATTTTAGTAGTTCATTCATAAACTAAATTATTATAACGTTTAAAACTATATCAAGTTTTGGGATAATTTAAACTATATAACTTTTTTTGATTGCAAAGTGAATACAAGTTTAATTTTCTAATGAAAGAAATAATAAAACAGTTATCAAAATATGTTATCAGCAGATAATTGGTTTATGCATGTTGTATTTCAAATGTTTTATATAGCTAATTTATTTAGTCTAAAGTATTTTTTTGCTCAATTAAATCAAAAATAGTATAATGATGACACTTAATAATATTTGTTTATATATTGTATATTGAAAGATTAGTATAAGCGCTCATAATATTTAGTCATAAGACGTGGTGCACGAAAAAAGCATTCGGTTATAAAGTCGTAAACCACTTGGATACTCTTTAAAGTCTTGTCCATGACCATTTATAATGTCAATAATTAAATAATACAGCTATGTATCATAAAAACTCGGCAGCTTGATTTACAGTACTCAAATTTTATTTAAAAATTTAAAAGCCAAAACGCTCGTTTACAATTACTTTTTACTGTTTAACTTTGGATTATGATTTTTACCTTTTTTCATATAAATGTATTTGTAATTTTAAAGAGCTCGATTGAAAATGTTTAACAAATTAAGTTTAAACAATTAGTTATTTATCCAAATATTAAAAGATAAAAGTGTATGTTAGTAAAAATAAAAAGTTTTACCAACTTTACTAGTACAAAAACTTCTTTAAAGTAACTAGATGTGCAAACTTTCTGATGCTCATCTTTTTACTAATTTAAAAAAGAAAGTAGTTTGTTACAACACAGTAGTTTTATATATTTCTTTTAAATAAGTTAAGACTTAATTAAACAAAATTCTATTAAAACTAATTTCAATAAATTAATACAGATTTTTTTTATGAGGTAAGGTTATTATTAAACACTAAAAACTTTTAAATATATAGTTGTTTATTAATTAATAAACTAATCAAAATACATTGTAATATTTAGAGAATTTTATTAAAAAAAAACTGTTTGAAAAATTTTTAAATTTACACTTTTTACCTAATAATTTAACAAAATGTTTTTTTTGCAATAAACTTACTTAACAATAGTTTAACTAATTATTAGATATTAGAATCGAAAGAAATATTAATGTGTTGTGAGCAACTTAAGACTAAAACAAACTCATTTATATTAAAATAACGAACAATTATTAAAAAACATTTAGAATTAAACTTTATCGTGAGTTTACAAATGCAATTCATATAGTTGTAATCGTTTAAGAGAAACTTCATTAGTCTAAATAAAGAGTTTTTACGATAGAAATTTAAAATTGAAAATTAAAACTTTTTATTTTTTTTTCTAAAGCTCACTGAAACTAACTAAAGTATTTATTAATTGAAATTAGTTATAAAGCGGTAAACCTAAAGCATAATATAGATTTATTTATATTCTATTCATATTAGTTGCATGCGAGCATTGCGCTTGTAAAAATTTCTGCTCTAGGAAATAACGATATTAAAAAAAAAATTCTATTAATTATATAGTATTTTTAAAAACTTTTATTTGTGATCATTTAACACTACGTCACAAAGTATTTTATCTTTTAGTTAATTGTAGAACTACGTATTGTGTGAGTTTTTTATGTGATAAATGTTTTATTCGTTACGTATATCGTATTTTTTTACAATCTAGAAAGATAGTTATAATGCGATTTTATGTAAACTGTTTAAGTAACAAGAACTTAAATCTTAAATAAACAAGAACTAAAATATCGTAAAAATAATCTGCATATAAAGTACATTTTTTAATTATCGTGCAACAAAAAATTGTAGACCGAAATCAAAATTCAGAACATACTATAAGCCTTAAGTAATAATTAACATTTTATTTTTTTGGAAGAGCAATTTTTTTATGGTTCATGAACTTTAAGCCACATAAAAGTTTAAAATATTTATATAGCTATGTTATTTGATAAACCAAAGTTAAGCGTATATGTTTTTAAATATAAACGATTTATACATTTAGTCAAGATTGAGTTTTACGCTTACAAGTAGAAAGTAATTTAAAACATCAGTCGATTAATACTTGTAACTTATACAACTTTGTTTTAAAAAATATATGCTTAATAATTAAACAAAGTTGCTAAAATTTTAAGTTAATTTAAAACTTTTTACTTTTTGGCGAGCTTTTCAACTCGTTAAAATTAGCACCATGTGAGCGGGAGAAGCCAACGACCTTAAACAAATTTATATAAAACTCTTGAAAACATTTAAAAAAAAATGTAAGCTGTACGTCACCAAACAAATCTATTGAATACCTTATTGAAAATCAAGTTGATTTAGATAACTAGTTTAGATAACTACCTTAATATATATATGAAATACAATGAACACTCAATAAATTAGTTGTTCACTTTTAAAGATAAGTATATTTAAAGCTAGTTTTAATATAACTTGTAGTTAAAAAGTATTGTTCCGCTCTCAAGACATTCAAAGGTTACTTACTGGTTACAAATCACAAATTTCTAATATAGTTTTACAGTGTTTATCAACTTAATCATACGAAACAAGTTATAATGATTTAGGTTAATTATTAAAACTATTGTTATTATGATTTTGTACACTAACTATTCATAGAAAAAATAATAAAAAACTATAAAACTTTAGAGTCTTTATATTAGATAAGTTGTAACTAATATATATAGTATATATATTTCGAATATACATACAATTTAAACTAGATTTTTTTTAAATACGTAAAATTATTAAGTTATTTTTCCCACTTTGTATATAAAGCGAACTTACAACCACAATTCAATTCTTCTCTATGTTTTATATTTTTCTAGTTTAAATCAAAATTAAAATTATATAAGCTATAAGAAAAATGGTAAATTTACAATTAAATACCTGTCGGTTTAGAAGCTTACTTGCAATTCAAGCAACTTAATTTTAATAAATATTTTTTAACAATACAAAGGTGTAATCTGTATACTTCATTTCATAATGTACAACCTTTTTACGTCGTTAAAACAAAGCTCATCGTATAAAATGGGTCTCAAGCAACAACATAGTTTTAATTTTTTGGATGAAAAAGATAAAAATCTCATAACAAAAATATAGAGTAATTTTTATGTTTCAATGAAAACTATGAAAGTAGTCGACTTTTTATTTATTTTGTTAAGAAAATATAACAATTTTTTTAAAGCTTATTAAGTTGTATGATTTGTCTAGGCACTTAACTTAGCTCTATATATTTTTTTAAAGCAGGTAGATAACTAAGAAAACAACTAATTGGATTTTTGTCGGTAATAAAATCTTTAAGCTTGTTTTATAATTATTTTCATTTTCATAAGTCTTAACCTTAGTTTAAAATTATTAATAAAATTTTATCGAAACTAAAACGGATTGCTTAATTTTAATTCTTTGGAATTAAAAACACTATGTAATTTAAAAGTGTTTATTATAAAGCAAATGTCTAATGCTTTTTTTTTTGCAACACAGCTGTATTGTGACGTAACACGATAAAAAACTTTTATCGTTTTTAAGTTTCAACTGTAGATATACTAGGCCGTGTTTTAATAAATATGCTTTGTAGAATTCCTGGTAGTAAACATTTATTTAGACGAGCTTGAAGCTCGTAATCAATAAAAAAAAATTAACGACATTATAAACAGCAAATGCTTGTGTTTCATATAAGTAATTATTGAAGTATTTTTAGCACGTTACAAATTTTATAGTTCTATAATATTTATACTTTAATGCTCTTCTTCTCAAACTATTTTTAATTTTGTCCATAAAACTGAAAATGTTATGTGAAATGTAATAACGATTGAATATCAAAGTATTGAAAAGTACTTTTTTAGCTAAATCAGACCATGATTTCAGTTCTTGCTAAAAAAAAAAAGAAAACTTATAAAATATTTATTCTAATTTAAAAGTTATATAAAATTAAATTTTCAGTTTTCAAATTATTTTACAACACTTATATCTTAAAAAAAAACTGTTTGAAATACAATTCATAACTGAATTGCCAACCAAATCAAGTTTTATTTCATAATTATTACTTACAAAATTTATATTGAATTAAACTTATGTTTTAACGGTAAAAACGTTCTAATAAACCGTATGCATACAAAAGTACATATGATGCTTCGTGTGACTTGAATTTTTATTGATACTAAGTTTGTATTTAAAAAGTATATATATAAAGACATTGATATTTGATTGACACATTGCAGTTGAAAACAATTCAACTTGGCATTTTATAGTAAAACATGAAGCCATTAAGTCTACACTCTTGTAACAATAACAATAAAAATATTTAAGCATTTAAAATTTTTATTTTGCATAGCAAAAGGAAAAAATAAATAGTTTTTTAACAGAAGAACTATTAGATTTTTTATTTGTAATAAAAAAACAAGTTTAATAGAAACAAGTTTTTAGATTGATAAAACATCATTGAAAAAATTACCACTAAAATATAAATATTTCACGCACTTTGTTATTTAAAAAAAATAAGACTATGTTTTATTCATAAAAGTACAGTGTTGGTTATTACTTATAAGTTATACAGCTAATATTCTTAACATATATTAGTATTTAATGTTTAGTTTTAGAATAATTAACTTTTAAACAACTTTTGAAATGAATTCATAATCTAGAATTTTGACTTGTTAAAGTTGCAAAAGTAAATGCACTTTTGAATATCATTGACTTGAACTTTATAAACTGAACTTATTTATTATTTTAAATATTTTTTACACTTTAAGTCACAAACTTATATCTTTATGGCATTATACAATAACGTAAAAAGTTTTAAATTTCAAACTTGTATTACAGTTTTTAATGTTTTATATGTTTTAATTTGTTTAACGACTACAAACAAGACTAGTAAACAACATAGTTAATGTTTGTTTTGATAAAACATTACTTATCAAATAAGTTTTAAATATTAATAAGCCTATTAAAATTTATTATAATTTGTTATTTTTACTTTAATCAACTGTTAGAAACAATAAATAACGTGACATGCTGGCTAATAAAACATTACTAGCAACTCTATGAAAAATTGAATCATAAAAAAAGTGATATAGTCGACTAAGAGCACCACACCATTATATGCTTTAATAGTGTGTTTTTTACCATGACAACTAGCTAAAATACAAAAAATCGCTAAATTATAAGTTAGCTGGAGTAAAAAACAATAACACTAAACTAACTCTTTTTAATAAACACAGTTAAACAAAAACATGATTATTGTTTTTGTAAATATTTATTTACTTAAAAGTATTAATTAAATGTATTTAATATGTTAAGTTAAAAGGTTAAACGAACAAGATAATATGAACAAATTTTAGAAACGAATATAAATATTAGTAAACATTATAAAAAAAAATTACACATACATACTTACTTTAATTAAGTACTTTGAATTAGACTTTTAACATACGTTCAACAATTATGTTTTGATTTTTATGATAAAAATGTTTTGGGGTCTTTTTGCTTAGAGTCATTTTTAAAATTTAGTGGCTTTCAATGTATCTGCATCATGGCTTAATGTAGGTAAATTAAGATCAAAATTTTCTAGGTACTCACTACCGGTTGGTTACGCAGTTTAAACACAGGAAGATGGTCACTGTATTTACTAACTTTACATGGATTGATTTTAAAATTTATTTTGCTTTAAGTTAAAAATTTAAATAAAATATACGGATTATTTATGTTAACCTGTTTGAAGTCACATAGAGCTTTTATAGCTCTTCAAGTATTTAGACAGAATAATCTTGAAAGTATTACACGGTATAAATAAAGTGCAGCACAATAATATGTAAAAGTTAAGCTTTATTATAAGAATTATAACTTATCGCAACAAAAAATTTTCTGCCGCATAGTCATTTAGGTTCAATAAGTTTGATTATTAAATTTAAACACATTTTTTCTAGATGATCAGCTCAACAGTCATTAAGATGTTGCTTTTGTTTGCTAATAGTTTAGTGATATGAGTTTTTTTTTACACTTTCAGTAAAAAAGTAAAGTCAAAAACCTAAAAAAAAAGATTTTGTCTTTTTGAAAATGCTAGTCAGTTTTAAATGTGAATTCAGTAGTCAATTGAAAGCAAACACATAAAAAGTTTTAAAACATAAGAAGTTGAAATCTCTAAGGTATTTTGCTTGACCAAAAGTTTTAATATAGATTTGTGCGAGTAATTAGTTCATTCAAAATAAGAGAAGTTATTCATACATGAGTTAAAAACTGTACCTGTTTCAGTTTAATTTTTTTTTCAAATTTTTTACAAAAGATGTCGTTTTAAGGAAACATAAAAGTGACAATTTTTTTATAATTAGAAATACAATTTACTCTTTATATGTAAGCTTCTAAACGTATGTAAAACAAATTAATCTTTGGTTTACTAAGTTTTTTTTTTTTAAATAAAATATTTCTTATTAGTTGTTAAATTTCACTAGTAATTTTAAAAAGTTTGTAGAGCTAAGCATAAATTTTTACCCTACCAAAATTTACTTTTGTTCAGCTCCTTATTAATGCGTTATATTGTCGTGAAACCTTAAATTTCTTTAACAGAAACTTGTTAAATAATTTACAAAGTTCAATAATGTTTAACTTTTATATAGTGGTTTTACCATTCTACAAACACTAAACTGTAAAGTATAGTATTTTTATAAACCTTACTGTTTTTTAATTACAGTATTAAAATAAGAAAAATAAGAATTTTTATTTATTGGTATTTTTAGTACTTATAGGAAAACTAAAAAAAGATAGTCGAATATTATTTATAAATCACATGCGGTTATTGTAGACTTTAAATACGAAGATGATTCCAACGTAGTCAAGTGTACGGAATGCTTACATATTTACACAAAGGACTGAAATGAACTTGAGCTAGAAATTATTACTGGCAAAAACTATTATGATACGTCAGAAAATAACAAACAATTTTAACTGTTTTATGAGATTTGTTGTTTAACAGAAATACATTGTTATAGCTCTTTTGGTATATAATTCGTAAAATCATGTTATATTTTAAAACAGCACAAAACCATGTATTCAAGTTTGAAAAAAAAATTATACTATACTATAAATAATAATGAAATGCTTCAACGACAAACAACAACTTTGTTTGTCAACAACTAGTTTTTATGCAACTAGATAAATTCTTTATTCATAAGTGTACGAAAAAGTTAAAAAAAATCAGTTTGATTAGAACATGCTGCTATTGCTACTGATATTCTAAATACTACTAATTGTTTTATTAATAAAGAAATAAGTTCTTTAAATTCGTAAACGTGGTTTTGGCAACTATTTTGGTAAACATTTCAGCTCTGCAATCTGCCTTTTTTATCTTTTAATGTAGAAAACTGTTTTAAAGTTTTCTTTAAAAATTTACCATTTACGTCGTGATGCAACTAAGGTGTCAAATTAAAGTGCAGAAAAAGTGGTAAACTTTTAATATTTGATGGTATGTTGAATGTTTATATTAAGTAAACCATAAATAAGTATTCCAAAAAAAGTTTTAACTTTAAGTCTTTAATTAAAAAAAAATATTGTTTTATAGTAATTTTATTTTCTAATTAGCGAAAATTCTATTAGTACGTATTAGAAAATCTCAGTATTTTTAATAACAAGTTAAATTCAATCAGTATTTTACGAACTCTTACAAAATTAATTAATTAGAATGAAATCTCTTTTTTACTTAAAGTTAAAAATTATCCGTTTATTTATAAGTTTTAACTAAGCTATATACCCAGAAAATTTTACAAATTTTAAAGTAATAAGTTTAATTCTAAAAATAGTTATCAAATTACAAGCGAGCATTTTTACTCGTTTAAATTTCAAAATGGATATGAAATGTTACATTCATAGTGTTACACGAATAATAAATCTCGATTGAATTTTTTGAACTAGAAATTGTAAAGTGACGTCATTAAAAAACTGGTGTTAATATAATTTAACAATAACTGTACATAGATAAATATAACTATCTTACATAAATAACTATACTACAATGAACATGTTTTAAACCATCTATCTGTATTTATTGACAACATACTTAAATAAGTGTATTAATTATTTAGCTATTTATGTACATATTTATGCTTACCAGGCAAACAAACAACAATCTTGTATAAAAATTTTAGTTATATAAAAAACTCACTAGTATTTCAAAAAATTTGTATTTTTGTTTTATTTTTTTACTTAACAACATAAATTATAAAGATAAAATTGTATAATCATATATAAGTTTAAACAATATAAACTAAAACAATATAAATTATGTTGGCACGTTTGAACTTGTTTTATAAAAT